>NC_136889.1:34683900-34853900 GCF_949152265.1 Phoxinus phoxinus
GTACCTAGTCACCGTCCTCTGCACTTCATTTCAATATTTTGTGTCTAATTATTTACTTATGGTAA
Organism: Phoxinus phoxinus; assembly: GCF_949152265.1. Classification (NCBI taxonomy): domain Eukaryota; kingdom Metazoa; phylum Chordata; class Actinopteri; order Cypriniformes; family Leuciscidae; genus Phoxinus; species Phoxinus phoxinus. Next base: position 34,683,966 of record NC_136889.1, read on the forward strand.
GTAGCCGTGTAATAAGTGGGATAATGTATATCCAGTCGGTTGTTATCTCAGAATAAACCCCCTCAGGCTGAAGCAAGACCTGATCCTGATCACCCTGTCAGGGTTTATTTTGAGAGAACGACCGGCCGGATGTACATTATCCCTCACTGATCCAATGGACCTTTTAAACAATGGACCTAGTGTGCTTCTGATTTGGTCAAATCGTGCTGTCTAATGCATTCTATGCCTTGCAAAATAACATGTCTAAGTGGTGTCTGCAGAATAACATAGGATTCATAGACAATTGGAAAAGTTTTTGGGGCAGACCTGACCTGTTGAAAAGAGACGGTATTCATCCCTCCTGTGATGGTGCTGCTCTTCTCTCTAGTAATGTGACTCATAGTCTTAGAGCTCAAACATGACAATCTGGGGCTCAGGTCAGGAAGCAGACAGACTGGCTAAACCGACCGTCTGCTAGGTCAGATAAATCCCATCACATAGGCCTCGTTTACATTGCAGGTCTTGATGCCCAATTCTGATTTGTTGTCTATATCCAATTTTTTTTGATTGTCCGTTTACATGCCGTGTTTTTACACTTGCCATACTATCTGAAACATTGTGCATGCTTAAAAGGTTAAATTCTCTTGCACAGATGGAAGAACGTGAAATATGCTTGATGCTAACTCTGCGATACAAGCATTGTCCACATTCCTCTCCTACGACGACACAATGTTTCGTCGGGCCATCCGTTCCTTTGCAGATGCTCTCGTCATTAAACCGCGGAGACGTAGCCTAATGCCTCAGAAGATCCGATTCGCAGTGGCACATATCTGATTTATATCCGATTTATTTCTACATATGAAGGAGGCCTGACACCAATTTCGAAATATCTGAATGCTTGCGTTTTTTTCCTGTTTACGTGGTCATAGAAGTTAGAACACATCCGATCTGTGTCACATATGAGCAAAAAATCGGAATTGGGTCACATTTTAATGACAGTGTAAACTGGACTCTTTCACCAGATATCATCATATACTGTCACGACACACACAAGAGAAAAGGTAAGATCCAAAAGCAGTTTATTAGGGAAATCCGTACTCACAATCCAGCCAGGCAAATGGTCAAAATCCAGTAATTCAGTCCAAGGACACAAGACAAGAACAGGTAACAGGTAACAGGCAGCAACAGGAACAGAAGTGTGGGGACATTAAACAAGGACTCCGTGACAAACACTGAAACAGACAGGGTATATATACACAAGTGCAAACAAGGTGACGAGAAACAGCTGAAGGAAATGAACATTGATGGGTAACAGACAAAGGATTATGGGAAATGTAGTTATAATGTGGATGACACCGTGGGGAAGAGGACATCTAGTGGACACCAGGAATACACAAACCAGACACTGTGACATAACCTCCCCTCTACGGAGCGGCTACCAGACGCTCCAAGACCACAAGAAACAAAGAAAACAAGAGTCCAGGCGGGAGGAGGAAAGGTGGAGGATCAGGGGGTGGGATGGGGGGCCAGGTCCATGGAGGGGAACAGGAACAAGGGGGAACGGCTTAAGCGGCAGCCAGGGCGAAACAGTCCATCGGGCGGCCAGGGCGAAGCAGACAGTCCATCGGGCGGCCAGGGCGAAGCAGACAGTCTATCGGGCGGCCAGGGCGGAGAAGACCCCTCGGGCGGCCACGGCGGTGAAGACCCCTCGGGCGGCCACGGCGGTGAAGACCCCTCGGGCGGCCACGGCGGTGAAGACCCCTCGGGCGGCCACGGCGGTGAAGACCCCTCGGGCGGCCACGGCGGTGAAGACCCCTCGGGCGGCCACGGCGGTGAAGACCCCTCGGGCGGCCACGGCGGTGAAGACCCCTCGGGCGGCCACGGCGGTGAAGACTCCTCGGGCGGCCACGGCGGTGAAGACCCCTCGGGCGGCCACGGCGGAGAAGACCCTGGCTCAGGAACTGGCTTGACGTAAAGCTCAGGCTCGGCAGACGTGACGTGAAATCCAGGCTCGGCAGACGTGTGTCCCCTCCATGCATGCAGTACTGCCAATGTATAGAAAAGGAAAACAGCCCTCTTGGCCATGGCAGGACTTATGGGAACAGCGTCTGGCACAGGAACCGTCTCTGCATCGGCAGACGTGACGTGGACAGTCTCTGGAACGGCCGACGTGACGTGGACAGTCTCTGGAACGGCCGACGTGACGTGGACAGTCTCTGGAACGGCAGACGTGCTGTGCCTCCTCCACGCATGCAGTACCGCCACCGCATAGAAGAGGAAGACCGCTCTCTTGGCCGTGGCAGGACTGACTGTGGGCGGCTCCGAGACAATCTCAGGGACGACAGCGGGCTGCTCGGAGGGGACGGCCTCCGGGACGACAGCGGGCTGCTCGGAGGGGACGGCCTCCGGGACGACAGCGGGCTGCTCGGAGGGGACGGCCTCCGGGACGACAGCGGGCTGCTCGGAGGGGACGGCCTCCGGGACGACAGCGGGCTGCTCGGAGGGGACGGCCTCCGGGACGACAGCGGGCTGCTCGGAGGGGACGGCCTCCGGGTCCTTGGGGAGGCTGAAGGTCTTCCTCCTCCGCCGTTTCTGACGAAAATGTGCCGGTTCCGGACTGGACGGGCACCACGGCGAACAGAGCTCTGGGCTGGGCGAAATCAGCGGAGGGTGGAACTCTGGGCTGGATCTCACCAACCCAGGGCCGAAGGGGGGCCAAGGTGGAGGGTGGTGTTGGCCTTGTTCTCGACCACCTCCTCCTCCTCTGTGACCTCCCCGGGTCCCACGAAAAATAACCAGACGGGTCCCCTTAAAACAATCCCTCCTCTCCCGCTCGATGGCTGGGGAAGAGAAGCTGGAACTCATACTGCTGGATCTAGGCTTGACGGAGTCCTTCTGTCACGACACACACAAGAGAAAAAGTAACATCCAAAAGCAGTTTATTAGGGAAATCCGTACTCACAATCCAGCCAGGCAAATGGTCAAAATCCAGTAATTCAGTCCAAGGACACAAGACAAGAACAGGTAACAGGTAACAGGCAGCAACAGGAACAGAAGTGTGGGGACATTAAACAAGGACTCCGTGACAAACACTGAAACAGACAGGGTATATATACACAAGTGCAAACAAGGTGACGAGAAACAGCTGAAGGAAATGAACATTGATGGGTAACAGACAAAGGATTATGGGAAATGTAGTTATAATGTGGATGACACCGTGGGGAAGAGGACATCTAGTGGACACCAGGAATACACAAACCAGACACTGTGACATATACAGACTGTGGGCCCTATTTTAACGATCTAAGCACATGGTCTAAAGTGCAAGTTCACTTAGGGCGTGTCCGAGTCCACTTTTGCCACTTTTGCTAGGAGAAATGGTCAGTGCTCCCGGCGCATGGTCTAAAAGGGTTGTCCCTATTCTCTTAAAGAGTACTGGGTGTGTTTTAGGATTTACGTGCGTTAAACCAATCAGTCTCACCTCCCATTCCCTTTAAATGGGGATTCAGATTTTATTTCTGGTATTTAAAACGAATTCGCTATTTACGGATCTGCTCGTGCGCGAGGTAAAAGTGCGCAAGCAGACCATCTACAGGACAAGCCGGATTCCACCATATCTTTATGTACACAATAATAATCTTTTACATTGTAATCCTTTTGTTTAAAATATTTGGCATGTTTGTTTGCTGCTGTCCGTCCCTGTGTGTTTAATAAGCAGAGTGTGTTTAAAAAGCAGAGTGTACGTGCGTTGTGGACCCACCTATAGGCGCACGTTACTAACGCACTCTTTAAATAAATTAAAAAATATTGCGCAGTCTATTTCTGTTCCTCAAAATAGCAATGCGCCAAAAATGCGCCTGAACACACATCGCAGCATGCCAATGGGCGCACAGATGGGCGCAAATGCATTTGCTTTTTAAACAACGTGGTGCAGGACGTGAAAATGATAACTGCGACGGGCTGAAACTAGCAAAACACACTTGCGTCACGCTTGGCGCTGCATTGCGCGGGGTGTAAGATATGGTCTTGTGTCTGTTATCCGAACCAGGAAATACAAAACAAAAAAATAATACTTTAACTGATGTGCCTCGTTGGCAGAGGCTATTTACACTAACTCCGCCCACTGACATCTGATAGGGCCTATTGCTGGAGTCTATATACTCCTCTTATCAGTGATTGTTGAGTCTATATACTCCTCTTATCAGTGATTGCTGGAGTCTATATACTCCTCTTATCAGTGATTGTTGAGTCTATATACTCCTCTTATCAGTGATTGCTGGAGTCTATATACTCCTCTTATTAGTGATTGCTGAGTCTATATACACCTCTTATCAGTGATTGTTGAGTCTATATACTCCTCTTATCAGTGATTGCTGGAGTCTATATACTCATCTTATCAGTGACCGCTGAGTCTATATACACCTCTTATCAGTGATTGCTGAGTCTATATACTCCTCTTATCAGTGATCGCTGAGTCTATATACTCCTCTTATCAGTGATTGCTGGAGTCTATACACTCCTCTTATCAGTGACCGCTGAGTCTATATACACCTCTTATCAGTGATTGCTGAGTCTATATACTCCTTTTTTCAGTGATGGCTGAGTCTATATACTCCTCTTATCAGTGATATACTCCTCTTATCAGTGATTGCAGAGTCTATATACACCTCTTATCAGTGATTGCTGAGTCTATATACACCTCTTATCAGTGATTGCTGAGTCTATATACTCCTCTTATCAGTGATTCCTGAGTCTAAATACACCTCTTATCAGTGATTCCTGAGTCTATATACTCCTCTTATCAGTTATTGCTGAGTCTATATAATCCTCTTATCAGTGATCGCTGAGTCTATTTACTCCTCTTATCAGTGATTGCTGAGTCTATATACTCCTCTTATCAGTGATTGCTGAGTCTATATACTCCTCTTATCAGTGATCGCTGAGCCTATTTACTCCTCTTATCAGTGATTGCTGAGTGTATATACTCCTCTTATCAGTGACTGCTGAGTCTATATACTCCTCTTATCAGTGATCGCTGAGTCTATATACTCCTCTTATCAGTGATTGCTGAGTCTATATACTCCTCTTATCAGTGATCGCTGAGTCTATATACTCCTCTTATCAGTGATTGCTGAGTCTATATACACCTCTTCTATATACACCTCTTATCAGTGATTCCTGATTCTATAAACACCTCTTATCAGTGATTGCGGAGTCTATATACTCCTCTTATCAGTGATTGCTGAGTCTATATACTCCTCTTATCAGTGATTGCTGAGTCTATATACTCCTCTTATCAGTGATTGCTGAGTCTATATACTCCTCTTATCAGTGATTGCTGAGTCTATATACTCCACTTATCAGTGATTGCTGAGTCTATATACTCCTCTTATCAGTGATCGCTGAGTCTATTTACTCCTCTTATCAGTGATTGCTGAGTCTATATACTCCTCTTATCAGTGATTGCTGAGTCTATATACTCCTCTTATCAGTGATCGCTGAGTCTATTTACTCCTCTTATCAGTGATTGCTGAGTCTATATACTCCTCTTATCAGTGATTGCTGAGTCTATATACTTCTCTTATCAGTGATTGCTGAGTCTATATACTCCTCTTATCAGTGATCGCTGAGTCTATATACTCCTCTTATCAGTGATTGCTGAGTCTATATACTCCTCTTATCAGTGATCGCTGAGTCTATATTCTCCTCTTATCAGTGATTGCTGAGTCTATATACACCTCTTCTATATACACCTCTTATCAGTTTTTCCTGATTCTATATACACCTCTTATCAGTGATTGCTGAGTCTATATACTCCTCTTATCAGTGAATGCTGAGTCTATATACTCCTCTTATCAGTGATTGCTGAGTCTATATACACCTCTTATCAGTGATTGCTGAGTCTATATACTCCTCTTATCAGTGATTGCTGAGTCTATATACACCTCTTATCAGTGATTGCTGAGTCTATATACTCCTCTTATCAGTGATTGCTGAGTCTATATACTCCTCTTATCAGTGATTGCTGAGTCTATATATACCTCTTATCAGTTATTGCTGAGTCTATATACTCCTCTTATCAGTGATTGCTGAGTCTATATACTCCTCTTATCAGTGATTGCTGAGTCTATATACTCCTCTTATCAGTGATTACGGAGTCTATATACTCCTCTTATCAGTGATTCCAGAGTCTATATACACCTCTTATCAGTGATCGCTGAGTCTATATACTCCTCTTATCAGTGATCACTGAGTCTATATACTCCTCTTATCAGTGATTGCTGAGTCTATATACACCTCTTATCAGTGATTGCTGAGTCTATATACTCCTCTTATCAGTGATGGCTGAGTCTATATACTCCTCTTATCAGTGATATACTCCTCTTATCAGTGATTGCAGAGTCTATATACAGCTCTTATCAGTGATGGCTGAGTCTATATACACCTCTTATCAGTGATTGCTGAGTCTATATACACCTCTTATATATACACCTCTTATCAGTGATTGCAGAGTCTATATACTCCTCTTATCAGTGATTGCAGAGTCTATATACTCCTCTTATCAGTGATTGCTGAGTCTATAAACACCTCTTATCAGTGACCGCTGAGTCTATATACACCTCTTATCAGTGATTGCTGAGTCTATATACTCCTCTTATCAGTGACCGCTGAGTCTATATACACCTCTTATCAGTGATTGCTGAGTCTATATACTCCTTTTTTCAGTGATGGCTGAGTCTATATACTCCTCTTATCAGTGATATACTCCACTTATAAGTGATTGCTGAGTCTATATATACCTCTTATCAGTGATGGCGTGATCGCTGAGTCTATATACTCCTCTTATCAGTGATTGCTGAGTCTATATACACCTCTTATCAGTGATGGCTGAGTCTATATACACCTCTTATCAGTGATCGCTGAGTCTATATACTCCTCTTATCAGTGATTGCTGAGTCTATATACACCTCTTATCAGTGATCGCTGAGTCTATATACTCCTCTTATCAGTGATTGCTGAGTCTATATACTCCTCTTATCAGTGATTGCTGAGTCTAGATACACCTCTTATCAGTGATCACTGAGTCTATATACTCCTCTTATCAGTGATTGCTGAGTCTATATACTCCTCTTATCAGTGATCGCTGAGTCTATATACTCCTCTTATCAGTGATTGCTGAGTCTATATACTCCTCTTACTAGTGATTGCTGAGTCTATATACTCCTCTTATCAGTGATCGCTGAGTGCTCTCCACTCGTGTTAATTATCTGAACGTGCTCATCCCGAACTTTGTTAATAACATCATTTATTGGTTAGGGGTAGGTGAGGGCTTTACTGTTCCAATAAGGTGGCATCCATTTAATTATTTTAATAAATTTAATAATTTAAACTGTTATTATTGCAAACCATTTAATGTACAACAAACACGTAGGAGTAAATAGTATCTCCAACTATTATATAAGTGTAAATAGCATCAAACTACTATTTACACTTATTGCAAAGAAAATTATAATTTTACACACAAATAAAATCTATTGCTATTTAAACTTAATGTGAACAGCATCTATCAGCACTTTGTTGTGTTTTGATTAGACTGGTGAGGAAACTTTTTCAATCTGTTCTCACTTCTGCATATCTAGAGTTGTGCGCATCATTGTCCCGATGATAAAAGTGCTGAAATCACGATATTATATCATTATTGGACTCCTTGAGAGTGGAACGGGTTTGGCTTTTTTGAATGGCTGACTATGTTAATATAACATTTGTTCAAAATGATCTGGTCTTTAATAATGTTCTCAAAACGTTAACCCACAAAAACATTATTTATACATCTTTCATGAAATGTTTTAATTGTATGTTCGCCTAACAAATATTCTAACGAAGAATATTCAAAAGTAACGTTCACATAATGTTTGAAGAATGAAATATGTTTGATGTTTGATTCGATGTTCAATGACCAATAAAAAACGTTTTTAAATGTTTTCAAGAAGTTTTCACTGAACACGTTTTCATAACTTTATGGAAATGTTAGAAAAACTTTTTTGGAACATATTTTGCTAGTTTGTGTCACTACTCTTAATTGACTGTCATAAAACTGAAATTGATTCAATAAATCATAATCAGCTATTTATAATAAATACATAGATTTCAATCTAATTCTTAATTTGGTTTAATTCCCCCCCAAAAAATTTTTTTCTGAATTTCTGAATGGCCAGCAAATGGAGAGTAAAACACGCTGATGTTCTGCACAGCAAGAATGCCACATTCTGTTTATTATGGAGAGTTTTGATCGTGACCTTGATGACTGTTCACAGCTGTGCGTGTGTTTAGGGTGGGACTGAAGGAGGCAGTGACTTTCCCCCCTCCAGCATCTCACGCACACACACACACACACACACACACTGACAGCAGCGCGCGCGACTGGAGTTTCTGTGCGCGTGAGCCGAGCAACAGTAAAGGTAAGATCGACGCTCATTTCACGCACTCTCATGTGGATTCGGTTTCTCTGAGAGAGAAAAATCAAAAAACTTGAATATTTGTTTGAATTACCTGCAGGTCTGTGGTTCAGTCTTTTCTCCACATGTTTTCATCTGATACTTTTTTCAAGAAAATATATAGAGACAGTGTCACGTCACATAGAGTCAGTGTGTGTGTGCTGTGTTGGGAATGCTCAGGGTTTTAGTGTGTATTTGGGCTCGGATAAGGATAAGTTCACTCTCAGGTAGATGTGTGACGTGCTGAACCTGCAGCCTAAAGCCATCATGCAGAAGAGAAGAGCAATCTCTATTCTCTCCCATCCGCGCGCGCGCGTGTGTGTGTGTGTGTGTGTGTGTTTACACAGCAGTATGTGAGGAATCGCTGTGAGCTTGATCAGGCTTGTATTGAGTGAATGAATGTGTGTGTGTGTGTGTGTGTGTGTGTGTGTGTGTGTGTGTGTGTGTGTGTGTGTGTGTGTGTGTGTGTGTGTGTGTGTGTGTGTGTGTGTGTGTGTGTGTGTGTGTGTAGAAGCTCTGTAGAGACATGTCTGCAGTTTGAGGACTGCTGTGTTTCTCCTGCTGCTCTTTGTTCAGCTGTCCCAACAGTCTGGATGATATGCGTCAACTTTTATTATTACTATATTATATATTTATATATACAGTATGCACGGCCAAAGAGGTCACTGTTTGGATTTATATAGGCAAATGCCTAAGAGTCTATGTTTGGATATTGCAGTGATTAGTATGTTTCTTATAAGTCTGGCAACAGTTCTTCTGACTTTAGTTGATGGAGTGTGTAGCTTATCATCTCTTAAACAGCCGTGTAGGAAGAACCTCATGGCCATATTCCAGCATGATGATGTGAAGACTCACCAGGCTCAGACTGGGATGGTTGTGAGGAATAATGTTCACCTCTGAGTCCAGATCTTAACTTCAGTGTTTGGGATGTGCTGGAGGAACTGGACCAGAACATGACGCACTCTTGATGGAAGTAACATCACAGCATTTATTTACATCAGTGTTTAAGTATATATTTATAGGGCCTATATAACTCCAGAAAAGTTGAGATTTTTTGTACACATTTAAAATGAAGTCTTCCTCATCTGGGAAGAAAGATGACTATGAGTCAACATGCGCTTAGGTCTATAGAGATGTTTGTCCAATCAAATGCTGTCTGAGAACGACCCTGCGTTTAATTGAACACTCGTACGCAAGAGAAACCGCTAAACAACTTAAACTTCACGATGTGCAGAAAAACTACCATATGTCGCATCGTTGGAGAAACTAGCCAATGAGTGACGACTTTGGCGAAACCATATTAACATGTTCACACATCTGTTGTCTGAACCGCATATCTCGCAGAACATTTGTTTCGGGAAACAGAGAATTGTTGAACTATGTTGGCAGTGACAGCACTTGTGACCAAATTATCCATTTAAATGTTAAAGAGACTTTATGTAAAGTGGGTTCACTGTGTTTGTATTCTTTGAGCTGTTCTGCTTTGAGTTAGACGGGGATTATGGGATATTAGTCCGTGTCTTAGACGTGATTGTTCAGGAGATTTGTCCGCTCAGGGCACCGGCCGCCACTGATCTGAACATTAGCTGCGTTCGGTCTTGTGACTCAAAAAACATTGGACCATGTTGCTATTGTTTGTCTTTATGCGGTGTAATTGATCATGACGATCGGCTCCTCTATTCTCACAGTATTGCATGTTTAGTGAAGACTGAGCTGCAGGTTCAAAGTGTCTCTGGAGGACCAGAGCTTCTGAGAGTGGATGGATGGATGAATAAAGTGTATAGTTTCCTTTTCTGATGTTTGGACGTGTCACGGGCTTTCTTTCATGTGTGGTCATTGGTTGGGTCTGCTCATCCTGGGCTTTAAGAAGAGCTGAAGCTCATTGATCTCAGGATTCCTCCCTAATCTGTGTTATGATTGCACTCAAAGATTACAGATACTGAGAAATAAAGCTAGCGTGGTGGAGCGCTGGACACAACGTGAGTTCACACGAGTTCATCTCGAGTTCAACGTGAGCCACAACTGTAGACGAGGTGTTCATGGAGACAGACCTGCTCTGTTGGGGCAGAAAGGCCTTCGCGTGTCAGAGTTTGGTTATGCAGGGTTTTTAACGGGAAGCAGTTACTGGTATTTAAACACTACAGTATTTAACACTCATTACGCTGAAGATGTGTAATGTACAGTAATATACAGCAACCGAATTAACTGTAGATGTCATTATTCATTATTCATGTCCAAGGCTTTGACAAGTATGAGTTAAATGATAAAGAACGGTGGATTTGGGATACTTCTTCTCACCCACCCGATCCACAAATACGCCTATAGCCCTCGGATGATCATTGTTTCTCATGTAGATAAGATAAATTAGCATGGCTCCTCAGTGATAAACTCATGCACTGGGATGGCGATATTTTGACGTAAAGGAGCGAGTTTTGTGATCGCACGAACCCGCCGCTCACGTGGTCAGTTCATGATTGTCTGCTGTAATATGTCATATGCTTAGAATAATACGAATACATTTGTATTTAATTTAATAATAGAAAAATAATGTTCTATTTAATTTTTAAAAATAGGAAGCTAGTCGCTTGTACGCTATGTAGGAAATTGTTCTAATATCCTTCAATTTGATCTCAAAATGATGTTATTGTAAAAATATGGAAATAGCGGGAACATTAATGCAGCCTCTTATTTACATGAGGTGAACATAAAGCTGCTTGGTTTGTATTTTTAATGTTGTGCATAATAGCCTACATATTTTAAATAACGCCCCGTTTCAAATGTTTACGTGCTTTTTTCTCTTTCTCCTTTTTGTTCGCTGAGGTGGAGCGCTGATGAAATATTGTTCTTGTAAAAACTATCCAGCATTTTCAGTAATAAAAGTGTACATCTTTCAAATGCATGTGAATTACAGTGAAGCGCAGCAGTTATCATGCGTACGGTGCTCTGCAGGGGTCAAAAAGGATTTAAACAGCAGATTTTGAAGTGATCTCTTCATGTAAACTCAGAGATGTGGATTCGGACGGCAATTAAATCATGATCTTGGTGTTTGTCAAAAAATACAAACAAAAATAACAACAAAAATAAAGTGTACTGGTTTGCTTGTATAGTCTTTCAAATGGCAGGTACACTATATGAGTGTACTGAAGGTGATTTACTAAGATTTCACGAGTTCCTTTGCTCATATAATCTTTAAGCTAATAAGGTTAAGCATATTTGGCTCGCTGTCCGCAGTGGAGGAAGCAGCTTCAACTCGAGCTTATAAACCTGGGGTTCATCTGAAGCTGCCTGAGACGCCTCCTCGAACACTAATGCCTGGAGGAGGAGTACGGTAGCAAGATGCCTAAATTCTGCAGGTGGAGCTGGGGAGGAGGAGGGCCGCCAGAGCGATGTGAGCGGCTGATACGCTCCCGCGGTTAACTGAAGAGTAGATGAGTTCTCTCCTCCCGAAATTACGCTGTGAACTTCACTAACTACACAAATGATTAGGCCAGACGTTCTGCACATTATAGGTCTGTCTTATCTAGCACACCTGCTTTGAATTGAGTTTTCGTTTGAACAGGACAAAAACGCAAAATGTTCAGATTTTTATTAAAATGGTTATCACAATAAATCATTGAATATCACATGAGTGTGTGTCCTCAGAGTCTCTGCGGGTCACTTTGACTGCTGGTAGATGTGGATTTTTTTGCTCACATGTGACTCAGATCTGTTTTTCCTCATGACCGTGTGAACGGCACAAACCACTCTGAACCTGAACTTTTCAATTTCGATTTGTGCCAAATGTATGTGGTCCTAAATCCGATACAGGTCAGATGTTTTGCAATGCGAGTACGCCCTCAGTCTGAACAGTCATATGGGAGTTGACTGTTGCCACGTCTGTAATTTATAGCAAAAGATCTCTCAGTAATTCTCAAACTAATCTCAAACAGATTCATACACCACCTGTGACATCATTAACCCACGTGGTTGAACTACAGGTTTGCGAGACTAACTAGTTGATTTCTTCAGTGATGCATCATACTATGGTAGTCAGCAGTGATTTACGGCGTACCGAAGCCCCAGATCCGCCGGGTCAACCAGAGGTCGCCTAAGACTTTCGTATTGTTCGTCATTTTGATGGACAGGGTCGTAAAAATTCTGGCGTCATAATCTATTATTACCCGTGATTTAAATTTTCACATTTTAATGATAAGCTATTTAATAGGCTCTGTTTTTGTTCACATTTTCATTTTTATTCACACACGTACAGGACAAGCATATAGGCAAGATTATGCATTTATTTATTTATGAAGAGAAAGTTGAACAGAGACTTTGCGTCACTTTTCAGGTTTCATCATGAATGTTTGTCCAATAAATGGCAATAAGCTTTGTGCTTTTGTTACTTTTGATATGAAACAAAGTCTCAGATTTCAAATTCTGTCTGTTATATCACACAATTCAAACAATAAATACTGTTTTGTCGCTCTTTAATGCGGCGCGAGAGACTGTAACGCCTGAGTTTAAGCGAAGAGGAGTGCGAGTGAACGCAATCAGTTCCTTCCTCTTTACTACGCTACAGAACGAAATAAACATGAATGAACATTAAACAAATCTGTTGAAAGATAGTCCAACTTACCAAAATCCGTATCATGTCCCTCATGGAATCGCTCAATTCGTGTTTCAACCGCAGAAAGACTCAATAAAACAGCTTGTAAACAATGTCACGTGACTCAGAAAAGCCATTCGTGGACATTAAGCTCATAGTCCACTAGAGCCGCTCGCCACCAAGTGGACAGCGGTGAGAATTACACTTACAAGTTACAATACATCACTCTCCACGTAATCTGTCAAAATGACGGGTGACTTTCAGATTTTTAGTCACTGCTAAAAAAAAATCTGTCAATGACAAAAAATGATCCTGTTAACGCGACCTCTGGGTTCAATATATAATGAACCATCTGGCAACCCTTTATTTGATGCATGTTTGCAGGGGCTCCTTAAAATACAGCCTCATTCAAGGAAACCCCCAGAAACCACAAGACTTTTACAACCCATGACCCAATCTCAATCTACCTGTACTGTTAATTACAGTATAAACAGTAATTTGCATGTTCAGTATACATGCAAACCTTGAGTAAATCAGGCCCGTGTCTCAGTCAGTGGGGTTGAGTTCAGAGATAATGCATTGAGATGAGAAATGACTTAGTCTCTGTTACCCTGGTGAGGTTGGCAGTGTGTGTGTTGAGCCGCAGGGTTTCCACAGGGCTTCATAAAGCCAGGGTTTTTGAAAGGGCTGCCATTAAAACAACAGTTGTATCCAAGACTTGTGCACAAAAATACACCATGAATGCAGCACGAAATCTGGATCCCTGAGATGGGCAACTTAAAATATAACATGGTCTGATGAGTTATTCACTGTATTTCCTGTAAACAGACTGCTTTACTGGTTTAGAGAAAGCCATCTTAACATTCTGCTGGCTTCATTACAATTACAAGTCATATTTTTTGATACCAATGATTACGGTAAAATCTGTGGAGGATGTTATTCTACTACCGGTCCACTTCTCATCCCTATCTCAAAACATATCATTCCCTTTTGTCATTTGCTGTGACTTTGCTGTGATGTTGTTAATGCTTATGTTGATGCTTTCGTTCTATTAAAGTCACCCTTGTAGTCAATAATTGTATCCCTTAAAAACTCATCTTTGATCACCAAAATTACATATGTAAAAGTTGTTTTCCTTTGAAAACTTTATGGCTTAAAATATCTTGAATGTAACTCGACACCCTTGCCTTATTAGTATGTACGGTTTCTATGAATATGCAAATGAGCCCCGCCTCCACTCACTCACTCACTCACTCAGAGATCCACTGGTTGACGATCACACATTAATCTGATTGGTTACAAGGTAACCGTGTTTTTGAGACTGTCTTTGGTTCTCTGCAGTTTTAAGCAGAAAATACTCAGCAATGCTGTCGACTTATGAACTTACACATGGTTTGTTTTAAAGCATATTAATAACACCACATAGACACATAAACTACATTAGAAGCTGCATTTTCACCACAGGGGGACTTTAAATAAGTGTTGTTTTAACTGCATCTTCTTCATCGTGTCCCTGTTTGACACCACGCTTTGCTACAACATGACATTTGCATTCATTTGCCTTCAAAGTTTCCGAACCTTTCCTCTGTTGGATTACAGGAAGAAATACAGAGGCTGAGGAAAACATTTGAGCAGATTTACACTGTGGAGCTCAAGATGAGTAAATCGACTCTCACTGCTGTCTTTATTGGTAGGTGTTTTTTTACCACTTTCTTTTTTTTGTATATATATATATATACTTCTGAAAACAGGTATACTTACATGACATGACTTGTATTAGGGGTTCAAGCGCGTAGCCCTGTAACCCTATTGTAATTGTTACATTATCCAAGGATCAGCATTCTCCCCTAAAAGTGAGCGGGCAGACCAAGCCGTAAGTCATTAGCCCCTTTCACGCAGAGATTCCGGAAAATACACGGAAAATGTGACCCGGGATTTGTCCCAGGATTGTTTGATTTTGGTTAATTCACACTGCCAGTAATTTTCCGGAATCTGTGCGTGTGTTCACACACATCCCGTAAAGACACGTGACATCGATGTGACATGTAATGACTCCTGCGTCTGAAGTTTGCTTATGAGCTGCGATTTCTCTCTCGCTAGTGCTTTTTTTTCTGATTTGATCATAAACTAGCGCATTACGTACCGTTTCATAGCTGGCGAACGATCCCAGCTTCAGCGTCATCACTACAACACACCTTACGGCATTGATTACGGTTTTTGTTCACACAGCGTGCGTTCCGGGACTGATGCAATGTTACTAGATCCCCAACCCGGGATCGATCTCGGCAATATTACTAGATCCCCAACCCGGGATCGATCCCGGTAATGTTACTAGATCCCCAACCGGGACTGATCCCGGCAATGTTACTAGATCCCCAACCCGGGATCGATCCTGGCAATGTACAAGATCCCCAACCCGGGACTGATCCCGGCAATGTTACTAGATCCCCAACCCGGGACTGATCCCGGCAATGTTACTAGATCCCCAACTCGGGACTGATCCCGGCAATATTACTAGATCCCCAACCCGGGATCGATCCCGGCAATGTTACTAGATCCCCAACCCGGGATCGATCCCGGCAATGTTGCTAGATCCCCAACCCGGGACTGATCCTGGCAATGTTACTAGATCCCCAACCCGGGATCGATCCAGGCAATGTTACTAGATCCCCAACCCGGGATCGATCCAGGCAATGTTGCTAGATCCCCAACCCGGGACTGATCCTGGCAATGTTACTAGATCCCCATCCCGGGATCGATCCCGGCAATGTTACTAGATCCCCAACCCGGGATCGATCCCGGCAATATTACTAGATCCCCAACCCGGGATCGATCCCGGCAATATTACTAGATCCCCAACCCGGGATCGATCCCGGCAATGTTACTAGATCCCCAACCCGGGATCGATCCCGGCAATGTTACTAGATCCCCAACCCGGGATCGATCCAGGCAATGTTGCTAGATCCCCAACCCGGGACTGATCCTGGCAATGTTACTAGATCCCCAACCCGGGATCGATCCAGGCAATGTTGCTAGATCCCCAACCCGGGACTGATCCTGGCAATGTTACTAGATCCCCAACCCGGGATCGATCCCGGCAATGTTACTAGATCCCCATCCCGGGATCGATCCCGGCAATGTTACTAGATCCCCAACCCGGGATCGATCCCGGCAATATTACTAGATCCCCAACCCGGGATCGATCCCGGCAATATTACTAGATCCCCAACCCGGGATCGATCCCGGCAATGTTACTAGATCCCCAACCCGGGATCGATCCCGGCAATGTTACTAGATCCCCAACCCGGGATCGATCCCGGCAATGTTGCTAGATCCCCAACCCGGGACTGATCCTGGCAATGTCCCGGGATCGATCGGGATATACAGTAAAGTGTAATTTATTCCTGTGATCAAAGCTGAATTTTCAGCATCATTACACCAGTCTTCAGTGTCACATGATCCTCCAGAAATCAGTATAATATGATGATACTTCATGACATTACCCTTTTAAAATACAAACACAAGTTAAAGATGACTTTCTCATATATTGCTCATTATTTTGAGGGAAGAATCTGTGCTGGAGACACATTGTGAAGGATATGTTTTCATCAAGATTCACCCACTTGCTTGCAAATGCTTTGAATCCAGTTTGTAAAGAAAAAGCCTCTTAAGCAGCCTCTGTCCTCTATTTCTCTTTCTGTGCTAATCATCTTTTTGTGAAGGTATGGTACTACAAAAAAAGAGTATTTTAAACATAATTTGAACCTATTGTTGTCACTGATTTCACTGTTAAATACATTTCTGACACAGGCTTTATGTTTATTAATATACTTTCATAAATATTAAATATAAAGAAAAGTATTAATTTTAGAGACTTGCATCCGCTCTGTGATGATCTCTGTGATGTCATTCGCTTCTTTAGTTCTATACGCTGCTATAAGTGCTTTCACATGTTTACGTGACGTCCACAAGACAAAACACTGCATTTACAGCCCGCTCAACATCCCAGAGTTGGAAGGAACGAGTATTAGGGAGATAAAGCCCTTACGCTTTATTTCGGATTACAGTTTTACTGCTACTCTGTGTTCTGAAAATACGCCAAGAACAGCCTTACGTTGGTCTTATTAAATTTCAGAAACTTGTAATAACTTGGATTATGTTGTCTCGTAATTTGCTTTTGCATTATGTTCTGTATGTTCCCAGCATTTCTGCTGACTTCCAGTGGAGCAAAGCCAAATGGAAAGAACAAAAAGCAAAAACAAGGTAGCTTCATGGGACCCTTTAAAAAGCTTCTCCTCTGTACCTTATTTACACCTAAACGTTGCATATCTTTAAGGTACACCTTAGTACCCGAATTATATATATTAGTGCCCATTGAAAAGGTGACAGTGACAACTTTTGATTATTTATTTTTTGAGAGTTTATGGTAATAGTACTTTCCATGTTTGCCACATTCTTCAGACATTGATTCTGCTTTTCCAGTCGTTCCAGCAATTGAATGTGAAATGCGGTCTGGGAAGATCAATCTCCGAGAGTTTATTGTGAAGTGTCCGGCTAACTGCAGGGAGAGCAAGGAGAAGGTCTATGGCACGGGTGTGTTTGCCTCCATATCCAGTATCTGCAATGCTGCTATTCACAGGTGAGCTCAAACAGCTTGTGTTTAAGGAGACCCGATGTTAAAGTTTGATCAGTTTTGGGGTAAAAGACAATAGTAAGCAAAAGCTTGGGCCGCCTTGACCAAATTACAAGTAGCTAATCTAATCAAAAAGAAACTGACACAAGCACAGGCAAATTAAAATATACATACTATCAGACTGTTCTTTGTTGAGTAAGAAGTTTGCATCGCTACTTTATTAATAAAAGTTATTTGAAGGAGTCCTATGTGCTATTTTCCATGTTCATCTTTCTTTAGTGTGTAGTGTTGCTGTGTGATCATGAGAAAGCTCCAGTTCTTCTCTATATCAGTGTCAGTGTTTCTGAACTCCTGAAACGCCTCCATTGTAGTCTTGAGTTTCTTCCGGGAATGAACACGTCCCAATATTCCTCATTATAATAATTCATACGCAGAATAAAGGGGCGGGGCCTGGTTGAGTTAGTTAGTAGTGTGTTGAACTGGCGGTTATGGTAAGGGGCGGGACATTTCCCAAACACACTCGAAGCGCTCGACCAATCACAACACACCACTCCAGCCGACCAATCAGAGCACAGTGTGCTTTTCAGAAGGAGAAGTTGCTGTAGTTCTTGTTGTCCTTAGTAGTTGTTGTGGTATGGGGAAAATTAAGCTTTTTATAGCATTCCTTACCTGTCCGAACCCTGTATATGAGGCTGTGGATGTTCCTCAAGCAGGAGAAGATGTCTTTAGAGATCGCTTAAGGCCTTCCCTGGTTTGCAAGCATCTGGCAGCATCTGATCCTCAGCCGTCTGTTTAGAGGGGCTCCTGAGAGGTTTGGAGAGTTCAAGAATTTATATTATGGCCTCAGCGGTCAAGTTCTGACACTATGAAACTTGATAAATGAGCAGAATTACACAGTTGGATCAGGTTGCACAAAATGCCTCTTCAACAAAAGCTGTTTGCTGTGCACATGTGGGCTGCTGGTCTGCATCATGCCCTAGACTCATTCCCCGCTCTCTCATTGATCTCCTGCCCCTCTCATACTTTGGTACACATTTCGTACACCGCAGTATAAGGCAGACTGCATGCATTGAGTTTAGATTATCTCTAGATGTGACGAAACCCTCTTTGCCATTGGATCTCAGTCAAATTTAAGTTGCAAGATATCAATTGAATTGCATATTTAATTAAGTAAATGCATTTGCATAGCATTCTATAATTAGCTGTAAATTAAATTTAATGTTTTGTCTAGATATTTTATTATCTAGACAAAAATTTACTAGAATTTACTAGATCTCACATGCATGGTGTTTTGCTGTTTGTTGTTTTCAGTGGAGTCCTCAGTAACTCTGGAGGAAAGGTAATTGTGATGAAGATGGCAGGACAGGCGAGCTACAAGGGCAGCTTTGCCAACGGCGTCCGATCCCTGTCCTTACCCAACTGGAGAGAATCGTTTTCTGTCTCAAGTAGGGTGAACTTTACTCTGAGCAAACACTCCTGCATGTAGGCTCGCTATAGCAATCAAAATTAAATGAGAAACTTGGAAAGACACACTAATTTCATAAGAAACTTACTTTAACTTGTGTTTTGAATGTTTAATTTATA
This sequence comes from Phoxinus phoxinus, assembly GCF_949152265.1. Taxonomy (NCBI): domain Eukaryota; kingdom Metazoa; phylum Chordata; class Actinopteri; order Cypriniformes; family Leuciscidae; genus Phoxinus; species Phoxinus phoxinus. The sequence goes on from NC_136889.1 coordinate 34,703,242, forward strand.
ACCTTTGGTTTTATGTGTCAGTGGGTAAACCAAAGAAGGGAGTGATATATCCATCCACTCTGGTCTTTGTACACTCAAGACCCACCACGGTGAAAACAGGTACGTGTTTTAGCCAGAAAGTAATGCTAGTTTGTCATATTTCTATGTCTTTAAGCCTTTAGCTCAAATAATAATGCGTGGCGTTAACATTGCCAAGATCATGGGATTGCTAAACTCCCAGCAAACTCCCCTTTGGCAGAACCCGATAGTGTGGATCCATGTCAGAATCTTGTTCACAGAAGCTCTTTGATGATGAATGTCAGTGTCCAGTAGCAGCTCATCATCCATTCATGTTTCCTAAGGTGAATCCAAAGACCCGTTGTACTCCACAGTGTCACCAGTGACAGAGGCTCCAGAGGCGGAGCCAACCTCCACCACAGCTCCGCCCACAACCACTCCTGTGACCACGCCCACCTCCACAGCTCCGCCCACAACAACATCAGCCAAGCCACGGGCCACCGTTCTTAAAGTCCGCGAGGCAGGTGAGGTAATCTGTTTAATGCCTGTTTAAATCTTTAATTTAAAGGGATGGTTCGGAGTAATTTCAACATAGGGTTCTTTGCACTATGACCTCGAGCCAAATATTACTTCAGGTTCCAGGAATACACTAATATTTTGTTGGTAGTACCTGTTTGCAACAATTATTAGTTAACACTAGTTGTCAACACTTCGGAAAAAATAATACACATTTTTGGATATACCAAAACAACTTTTTCAGCAACACCGGGTGATCGCGCGAGAGTTCTACAGTCTTTTCCCAAATCACTGAAGTGACCTCGACGTCCGGGTTAGCAGTAGCATAAGTCATCAGGCAAGTGTTATTTAAATAAACTCCTGATGTACTTCGAGGTCATGGTGCAAAGGACCCTAGGTTGAAATGACTCTGAACCATCCCTTTAATGCCTTGAATGAATATGAATATGAAATTCCCTTATAGTAAAATCAATCCTATGCTTTTATCCATTTGTTCTTGGGTCAGTTTTTCAGTACCCTATTGAAATGAACATCCTGACTGGACCGTATGGATCAGGTTCCCTCTCAATCCGTCCTCTTTCCTCTCTATGTTTCTAAAGCCAAACCTCTCTTCCTGATCTAGGCAGCAGTCACCCGTATTTCAGCGCTGTTGCACGTAAGTCAAGCTGGCATGTTGAAGCCTCCCTCATGTGGGACTTGTGTTCTTGCAGCTGCTTTCTGCTGTCGTATAATTTTATTCAGAGATCTCTGGGTGTTTTTGTGGTGGTTTACAAGGCTAATGGTCTCTTGCAGTTTCCCTTTGATTCTTGTTATTGTAGTAACCGTCTGAGACTTTTGGGGTGTAGATGGAGTTGGCCTGTGAAATCACTTTTAAAGTTATGTAATCCATTTTAAAGTACGCATGAAACAGTATTTAATTTCCTCAACATGACGAGTGACAAAGATATTCAATAAGAAGAAAATTGTACGGTGGAGTTTTATTTTATCCACTGGTTACCATACCAGTGACAATTGTAGTTGAAGCCAGTGTTGGGGGAAGTTGCTTTTAAAAGTAATCTTGCAATATTGCATTACTCTCTAAAAATTAACTAATTAAATAACTTTTTATGTGAAGTAATTTAAAGGAAATGTAAATTTTATGCAGAGTAATGCATTACGCTACTTTTGCGTTACTTTTTCTCATATGGTGTTACTTTACATATTATATAAAAAAATATGATTACGTAATACACATTAATGTAAAAAGTTACTTTACTAGTTGCATCAAAAAGTAATCTGATTACATACTGCATATTGTAAAGCATTACTTTACTCGTTATATCAACAAGTTATCTGATTACATAATACACGTTACTTCTAATGCATTTCTTGTTATATCAAAAAGTAATCTGATTATGTAATACAGGCTACTTCACTAATTATATACAAAATTCTGGTTACGCAATAAACATTACTTTTTAAAAAGTTACTTTACTAGTAACATCCAAAAGTAATCTGATTACATAATGCACATTACTTGTAATAAATTATTCATTATATCAAAAAGTAAACTGATTACATAATGCACGTTACTTGTAATAAATTATTCATTATATCAAAAAGTAATCTGATTACATAATGCACGTTACTTGTAATAAATTATTAATTATATCAAAAAGTAATCTGATTACATAATGCACGTTACTTGTAATAAATTATTCATTATATCAATAAGTAATCTGATTACATAATGCATGTTACTTGTAATAAATTATTAATTATATCAAAATGTAATCTGATTACATAATGCACGTTACTTGTAATAAATTATTAATTATATCTTACATCATGCATGTTACTTGTAATAAATTATTAATTATATCAAAATGTAATCTGATTACATAATGCACGTTACTTGTAATAAATTATTCATTATATGAAAAAGTAATCTGATTACATAATGCACGTTACTTGTAATAAATGATTCATTATATGAAAAAGTAATCTGATTACATAATGCACATTACTTGTAATAAATTATTCATTATATCAAAAAGTAATCTGATTACATAATGGACGTTACTTGTAATAAATTATTCATTATATCAAAAAGTAATCTGATTACATAATGCACGTTACTTGTAATAAATTATTCATTATATCAAAAAGTAATCTGATTACATAATGGACGTTACTTGTAATAAATTATTCATTATTTTAAAAAGTAATCTGATTACATAATACACATTACTTGTAATAAATTATTCATTATATCAAAAAGTAATCTGATTACATAATGCACGTTACTTGTAATAAATTATTCATTATATCAAAAAGTAATCTGATTACATAATGCACGTTATTTGTAATAAATTATTCATTATATCAAAAAGTAATCTGATTACATAATGCACGTTATTTGTAATAAATTATTCATTATATCAAAAAGTAATCTGATTACATAATGCACGTTACTTGTAATAAATTATTAATTATATGAAAAAGTTATCTGATTACATAATGCACGTTACTTGTAATAAATTATTCATTATATGAAAAAGTATTCTGATTACATAATGCACGTTACTTGTAATAAATTATTCATTATATGAAAAAGTAATCTGATTACATAATGGACGTTACTTGTAATAAATTATTCATTATATCAAAAAGTAATCTGATTACATAATGCACGTTACTTGTAATAAATTATTCATTATATGAAAAAGTAATCTGATTACATAATGCACATTACTTGTAATAAATTATTCATTATATGAAAAAGTAATCTGATTACATAATGCACATTACTTGTAATAAATTATTCATTATATCAAAAAGTAATCTGATTACATAATGCACATTACTTGTAATAAATTATTCATTATATGAAAAAGTAATCTGATTACATAATGCACGTTACTTGTAATAAATTATTCATTATATCAAAAAGTAATCTGATTACATAATGCACGTTACTTGTAATAAATTATTCATTATATCAAAAAGTAATCTGATTACATAATGCACGTTACTTGTAATAAATTATTCATTATATCAAAAAGTAATCTGATTACATAATGCACGTTACTTGTAATAAATTATTCATTATATCAAAAAGTAATCTGATTACATAATGCACGTTACTTGTAATAAATTATTCATTATATCAAAAAGTAATCTGATTACATAATGCACGTTACTTGTAATAAATTATTCATTATATCAAAAAGTAATCTGATTACATAATGCACGTTACTTGTAATAAATTATTCATTATATGAAAAAGTAATCTGATTACATAATGCACGTTACTTGTAATAAATTATTCATTATATAAAAAAGTAATCTGATTACATAATGCACATTACTTGTAATAAATTATTCATTATATGAAAAAGTAATCTGATTACATAATGCACGTTACTTGTAATAAATTATTCATTATATGAAAAAGTAATCTGATTACATAATGCACGTTACTTGTAATAAATTATTCATTATATGAAAAAGTAATCTGATTACATAATGCACGTTACTTGTAATAAATTATTCATTATATCAAAAAGTAATCTGATTACATAATGCACGTTACTTGTAATAAATTATTCATTATATCAAAAAGTAATCTGATTACATAATGCACGTTACTTGTAATAAATTATTCATTATATCAAAAAGTAATCTGATTACATAATGCACGTTACTTGTAATAAATTATTCATTATATCAAAAAGTAATCTGATTACATAATGCACGTTACTTGTAATAAATTATTCATTATATGATAAAGTAATCTGATTACATAATGCACGTTACTTGTAATAAATTATTCATTATATCAAAAAGTAATCTGATTACATAATGCACGTTACTTGTAATAAATTATTCATTATATCAAAAAGTAATCTGATTACATAATGCACGTTACTTGTAATAAATTATTAATTATATCAAAAAGTAATCTGATTACATAATGGACGTTACTTGTAATAAATTATTCATTATATCAAAAAGTAATCTGATTACATAATGCACGTTACTTGTAATAAATTATTAATTATATCAAAAAGTAATCTGATTACATAATGGACGTTACTTGTATGCTTTACTCCAACACTGGTTTGAGCAAAGTGTATTAATACTAACATTTTGATTAAGGTTAAAGATATTTTTTGTACAGTAAGTACAGTTGACTTTGAGGTTACTGGTACAGCTGTAAAGAATCAGAGAATATACCGTATCTACTGCTTCAATATCTATGTTCTCTCTAAATGCGGCATGCAGGACAGTCACAGAGCGCCCAGGGAAAGGGTCCTACACAAGGTACGTCCTGCTTTGACACTGTGTCATCTTCACTTCCTGTCAGTCACACAAGCCCTAAACTCTAACCATAACATTTGTCTAAAGCATTTAGAGGCAGCTCCGTCTATGCCAATAGGTTTTTACCACGCACAAACACAGGTAAACCACACTCCTATTACTCTGTCTGTGTTTCCTTTTACTGTGATGTTTGACTGTTGTGCTTTGTTTTTAAGTTCTTTGTACTCTAATACTTCCTCAAAGTAAATAGCTTTGTTGAGTTTTACTGGTGATTGTTTGTGTCCTGAGCTGGATGAGTTGTGTTGATCTTACTGTTTTCTCTATTGTACGTCTATGTCTCTTTAATCCAAATGTGAATGTGTTTCAAAATCTGTAGTATGTGTCACTTCCTGCTGCCAGCTGGTGGCGCTATGACTGTGAACAACAATCAAGTGATCAGCCCTCATGATCAAACATACTATTTAATCTAAATCAGAAAATGCACTAGTATATGAGACTCTTCCTGTTTCTCTTTTTTGGCATTAATTCACTTGCCATGGCAACATCGTTCAAGATATCAAAAATCCATTCGCAATTGAGCATCTTTAATGTCTTGGCATCATCTTTTCCAAGTTTGTTGAGAATTGTATTAATCTCTTTGGAGGAGTTTTTTAAGAAATCAAATTCTGCACTTTTCAAAAGATTCTCATTTAAATCCAAGATGGCCGACTTCTGGTTGGTTGGAGCTAATGAAAAATGTCAAACCAAAATGTATTCAGACTCCTTCAACATTCCTCACATTATCACAGTTTATTCACTATAGTTTAGAAAATGGTAATAATAATGACAAGAACTGATATTTGACCATCCTTCTGTTAGACTGTCTCACACATGAATTATGATGAATATCTGTCAGCTGGTAAATTTAACTACATAATTAGATAATACCAGTTTAGCTCAACCAGTGACCAAGCAATGCTTCATGTGTTCAGTGTGTGTGTAAAAAGAGCATTAGCAGTTACAGACACACACTTCAGCAGAACATGACCAGCTCAAAGTGGCCCAATCAGTTTTACTGGTAGTCGCTGTATGAAGAATATTTGTGTATAATATGTCACAGTTTACTTTATTCTGCTCTCCTCACTTGCATAAATGAACTATAGTGTCCTGCACACACTAGTGAAAAAAAATATAAAAAATGATATCTGGTGTCTGAGTAATCTTTGGTCTGACTGTATTTACTAAGTTTGGTGACTCTAGGTATAACTAACACCCCACTGTGTAAAACATTACCAGCACAGTAAACTAGCCAATACATTTACATTCCAGCCACTATTCATTCTGGTTCGTGATTAACCAGTAAGCATGAGTTGTGTTGGTCTAGTTGGCCATTGTTGATGTAAAAGTCTTCAGATGTGTCTTGTCTTGAACATGTGTGTTGCCGCAGGTGTGCACAGGCCCGAGATCAGCTCCCCCGTCCGCAGACCGCCGCACGTTCCCTCCGCCTCAGGTTAGCATGACTCATTCTCTCAGTTCAGACGTCAGTCAGTAGCAGTGCAGGCATGACCTCTGCTTTCTTCTCTCTGGACACTGTTCCCTCTGTTTCACACGACCAGCAGCTCTGAGTCGAGTGCAGCCGCAGTCTGAGAGAAAGCCGCAGTCGAATCCCCGTAAGTATCCGCAGATCTGCCGTCTACTAGCATGTGTGTGTCTGAGCGTGTGCTGATACACATCAAACTACGCTATTAAAGAAGTCCAGTGCTCTTTGCTGCATCTGAGGGATCAGGTAAAGCACCTTTATACACTAGTCAGGCTCTCCAATAAACATCATATATGCCAGTAAACTAATGAGCTTTCTACACCAGTGTCATTGATGTCAACTAAGTTGAAGACCAGTAATAAACTAGATGCTAATGTACTCGCCCTGTCATGTGTTCCTAATCTTTCAGTTGATGCTCCTTTCACTATTCCTGAGACGTATCTCCGGCACAAAATATCTCATGATTTTACACTACAGATCAATAAACAGGATGCTAATATTTAACTCGATTTTTACACGCAATATTGCACTAACTTCTTGTCAAATAAGACAATATTTCAGAAACAAAGTCAACCCTGAATCGACACTTGTGTCTCTGAGCAACACAGTTGTAATGTTTGTTAATGAGTTTGTTATGAGTTTGATCACCAAAATGACAAATTTAAACGTTTCAAAAAATAAAAACATCATGCTTTAAAATATCTTGAATGCAACTCGACACCCTTGCCTCATTTTGTATGCGCGGTTCTATGAATATGCAAATGAGTCCCGCCTCCACTCACTCACTCAGAGATCCACTGGTGGACGATCACACGTTGATCTGATTGGTTACAAGGTAGTGTGTGACGTCAGAAACACCAGCGATTTCAAACCGTGTGTTTGAGACTGTCTTTGGTTCACTGCAGTTTTAAGCAGAAAATACTCAGCAATGCTGTCCACTTATGAACTTACACATGGTGTGTGTTAAAGCAGATTAATAACACCACATACACACATAAATAACATTAAAAGCTGGATTTACACCACAGGGCGACTTTAATATGATTTAAATGATCAATAATGTGTTTTTGGCAAATCAAATAATGCCTCCTATTATATTTCACCTGTAATTTAATTAATATTTCCACGCTTCATAAACTTAAGCTTGTCTAGAGAGAATCAAGTCCATGTTATGTCTTGTATGCTGGTAATGTATTATAAGCAGTTTGTAAATCTCCCTGTCTAGCATTGGTCCGACGGGATTGGACGCACCCTGCGTACGCACGACCTGATTGGTTCTCTGGCACCAGAAGGCCAACAGGTATCAGAATCATTATGCAGGTCCATCCAGTTCAATAATGTGACCCTCCGTAAGCACACATTAAAGAAGACATAAACGAATGCTAAACATGCTTTTAATCTCGAGTGATATCCATAAACTCATCATAACTAATGCCTAAATCTGACATGAGGCCCAACATCACTCTCTGTGTTCAGACAGTAGCCACTCCGTGCCCAACACGGGCCATAACTGGAGCCGGACGAGCCCCGGCGACCCCGCAGGTGAGGATGTGTTTATACTGGGAACCCACTACAGTACCAGAGGACAACACAGAAGAAACACATACATCTGCATTACGGCTTTATAGTGTGCATCGCACATGTCTGATCAGTGTATGCCGGCTCCTATAATATCTGCTACTGATTTGTACACTGCACTCACTTCCTTCATGTGCTTTAGATAGACCATGGCATGAGCTTTCAAGGCCGTTTAATAAATCCATGCCAATGTGCGGCCCATATGATATCCAAACATTCAGAGCATGTGTTCCTGCTGTATGACCTCAGCTTCATCATCGTGTCAGAGAACAGGCGGTAAGCTGCGGTGTTCTCTAGCGTTTGATAGTCCGGCTGTTTCTGCTAACACGCTCACAGGTATTATGGGTATGTTTTCCGTAATGCCGTACGCTGAACTAACAGATCTGCACATGCTGCTCTCTTCTGCAGTTCTTGACCCGAGGCCTGATAACACCGAGCACGAGCACACGCATAACTTTGGACAGTTTTGTAAGTATTCTCTTATTTTATATGCCAAATAAAGCATAAAAGTCTATGTGAAGAGATTGGGCCGTATCTTGCACCCAGCGCAATTGTCTTTGTACACGCCGCATGTATCATTGCTATCCTGCACCCGCGCACAGCGACTCTTCCCTCCACAGACACACGGCGGTAAATTAGGGAATGAACTTGCGCTCGCGGGGGCGGTTCAGTGTAAAGAGGAGTGTGTTCCGGCGCAAACGTTCCCTGGTGATATTCTGCAGTTCCAGAAAACAACTCCGCCGCTGACCAGGAGAAACCCAGTCTAAAGACAGCGGCGCCGCGCGTTAGTCATATGCTACTGTATTTTAAGGGCGCGTACTTGGCCATAATGTAGCGTGTGAACAACACACACACTTTGATTCTCTCATCTAAACAGACGCAGCAGTTTTCATTTTTGCAAATCATACATTATTACAAGGAAAAATATTAACACACGAGGGAAATCATTGTTGTGAACTGGCGCTCCTGGCGTGCGCCGGCAAATCCGCCGTTATAATAGCAATCCGCCGTGGAACAAGCGCGCCGGCTCTTAAAGGGAATGTGAGAGGACGCTCTGATTGGTTTATTTCACGTTACGCCCAAACCACACCTATGAGTAATGAAGCGACTTCAGACCAACACATTTTAGATTTGCGTCGGCGCAAGAGTCGTTTATCCCGCCGGTACTTGCGTTTCAGAGCGTTACAATAGGGTCTGTATGTTACTGTTGACATGTGCTTTACAGTAACACATGTTCCATATGTGTTAAAACAAGGGTTTCCTATTGAAATCATAACTATCCCAAGCTGGTCTCCAACATGGCCGAGATGGTCTGGTGTAGTGGGTCTCCCAGAAGTCTCATATTTAATGAAGTAAATAATTTCATCATTGATTCTTTTATATTCCTGTTTATTACTGTTTATTAAACAATCCATATTATATAAAGCGCTATAGAAATAAGCGTGACTTGATAGAACTCAGACATTAAATTTAATTTCTGCATTTAAAAAATGACTTTGGAGTGTTTTTATCACAGCCTTAAATGTTTTAAATGAATGTTCATGTGTGTGTACCAGTGATGCGCGGGTTGATCCAAAATGAGCGGTTACCCGCGGTTACGAGTCATCCATATGTTTAATGATATTCGGGTCGCGGTCGGTCGGTGCGTTTGAAATAAAGATGCCAATTAAACCTTTGTAATTTATATAGTACTAGACACAATTTTCTATTAAATACATCGGCCTACGCTTTATTGTCTGAATAACTGGCGCGAAGATGACGCACGAGCTCAGTCTGAGATGACAGTGGGAAATCCTTATTTACCGTTTGAATGTTGAGCCTTATTAACATTTGAATAAAAGCTGACGCGGGACAAAATGCCCGATTTCCCAACACGCTGAACTGAGCAATGCCATTGTGCCATTTTAATAGGCTACTTTTAAACACATATAGCTCAGTAATGTCAGTTTTATGTATTTTCAGGAGATTTTGTCTGGTTAGATAAAGGTTAATAATAATGAATTATACTCATGAAGCAAAATAAAATAGTATAGAGAGAACCGAACAAATAAAGGCCTCTTCTAGTACAGAACTGATAGGAAGCTTCAGTAAGTCTCTGAAGTCTTCAGGATAACGCCTGTCCCGTGTCTGATCCAGTGTTTGCTGGGAACGTCAGTCTTCTGCTGCTGGATTCTGGGTTTGTTCCACAGGGTCGGTCTTGCGGTGTCTGGGTTCATGAGATGAAGTGTATGGCCCTCGGCATTTCTGTATATGTGTAAAACCACAGGGCTCGCGGCTGATCTGAAACCTGTTGCTGCGTGAGGAGGGTCAGCATCACTGTGAGTCACTGTGTCTGTGAAACTGGAGGCCAGTTCATATGTACATAATTTCTGTTTCCAGCTCCTGAGCCAGAAGACCACAAGCCTCCGCCCGAGACGAGCCACAGCAGAGGTGTGTCACAAACACAGCACATTTATATACAAAAGCCCACAGTGCTCTCACAATGCACAATACAGTCCAGTGTCTGCTTAAAGTGCACCTATTATGCTATTTTTAAAGGGTCCTAATGTTGTTTTGGAATCTCATACGACAGGTTCACACGCATTCAAGGTTAAAAAAACATTTAAATTTCCTCATAATCTGCACTGCAGCGTCAGCTCTTTTCTCTCAGTCTCTGAACGCTTCCATCAAGGATTCAGTCTCTCTAAACCCCGCCTCTCTGAGAGCATCTCTACTCTGATTGGTCAGAAAGCAATTCAGTCTCTCTAAACCCCGCCTCTCTGAGAGCTTCTCTTCTCTGATTGGTCAGAAAGCAATTCAGTCTCTCTAAACCCCGCCTCTCTGAGAGCTTCTCTGCTCTGATTGGTCAGAAAGCAATTCAGTCTCTCTAAACCCCGCCTCTCTGAGAGCTTCTCTGCTCTGATTGGTCAGAAAGTAATTCAGTCTTTCTAAACCCCGCCTCTCTGAGAGCTGCTCTGCTGTGATTGGTCAGGAACCAAATGCTCATTATCATATCTGAATCTCAGCTCTTGATCACAGTGATACGAACAGTAACGATGGCGTGGGTTTTAACGTATCAATCTCAGAAAACAGCGTCTTCTCCACATGAACAACACAAACCCAACTCTTCCAGTCTTAGATACACTACAGTGTTTTGGGGCGGGGCTAAGAGATGCAGCTCAGCCAATCAGGTCCACAGGCTGCCATTATGCAAATTAGCAGTGTTGGGGAAGCTACTCTGAAACTGTAGTTTGACACGCTACAAGCTACTTGTAAGTTAAAGTAGTTAAACTACAGTCAAGCTACCCTTTGGGAAAAGTAGTTAGCTACACTACAAGTTACTATCAAAAAGTAGCTAGCTACATTGAAACTACTTTTGATTTTTTTGAACAACGTATATTATAAATAACTGAATAAGTGTTTGAGGAATGTTTTAAGTAAAATATTTAGTGTTTAAAACAATGCAATACACTTATGATTTCAAAGAGTATTGTTTTATTACACACAACACTCAAATATCTCTGTTTGTTAAAAGTTAAAAATTGCAACAAATATGAACTTGGACAAATAAGGCCATGGGTAATTAACATTAGTTGTTTCTCCATCCTCCAAATCTGCCGCCACGTCTTGCTCCATCATGGATAATACGGATGTGTCAACCCACTTCTGTACGTCAGTGAACAGGATTTTTGCTGTTTTTACGAGCTCGCAGATCATTTTTTCACTCGGGACAAATCGAGTGGAAATTGGTGATGCTCGCATGGTCGCGGCTCGCAGTGTGTGAGAGGAATTACGAGCCGAGCCGAGCATGTTACAAGAACCTCTCGACCTCCCGATCATTTTTAAACATGTTTAAAAAATTTGGGGAGTCGGCCCGATTTTCACCAGCGTATAGGCATGTCCCCTATTGCCAAATCATACACAACCACGTCACAGGCTGGATTGATGGGGCTATACCTCAGTGGCAGCAACCACACAGCGTGCGCATACACTGTCACACACACACACTCTGTGTTCCGGTCTCTGTGTTTAGCGCGAATACTCACGTGATTGCCGCCGGCCCGGGATAAAATTCGTGCAAGAGGACAGTCGTGCGTGTACCAGCTGCTTTGACGCGATTATCAGTTTAACTGACTCGTAATCTGTGCAATATCTCACGACCTCCCGAGTGTCTGAACTCGCACGTGTACGCCCGCCTTAGCCGCAAGATGCGTGATTAAACAACAGGTGGCGGTAATGGCTAAAAATTTGTTTGTAATCTAACAAGAAGAAGAATATCCTGGCATCGCGCTGATTCGCGCAGGCTCGACAAAACGCAATGTAGCTTTTGCTCGCGCTACAACGCTACTTGCTGCAAAAAGTAGTTAGCAACTGGAAAAGCTACACTGTTTAAAAAGCAACTGAGTTACTGCCAAGCTACTGAAAAAGTAGTTAAGTTAGTAGCGTCGCTACTTGTAGTTGACTACTCCCCAACACTGCAAATTAGTCACAAACCTACGCAGGATCAGCAGGAAGTGAGACTGGAATCCATTTATCTGCATTTTGACCTTTGAAACCTTGCAGACCTTTTACACTCACAAACATCTCTACTACACACTACATCATGAAAGGGAATATCAGAGAAAGCATAATCAGGCACTTTAAGAAACTGTGATTGGACATTGTATGTTTTTTAATGACTGTGTGATTAATCAGTAATTAGTGTGATTACTGTCACAGAAGCGCCTGCGGAGTCAAACCCGTTCGAGTGAGGACGCTAACCACTGACTGCAGTGTGTGTGGAGATAATAACCACTGACTGCAGTGTGTGTGGAGATAATAACCACTGACTGCAGTGTGTGTGGAGATAATAACCACTGACTGCAGTGTGTGTGGAGATAATAACCACTGACTGCAGTGTGTGTGGAGATAATAACCACTGACTGCAGTGTGTGCGGAGATAATAACCACTGACTGCAGTGTGTGTGGAGATAATAACCACTGACTGCAGTGTGTGTGGAGATAATAACCACTGACTGCAGTGTGTGTGGAGATAATAACCACTGACTGCAGTGTGTGCGGAGATAATAACCACTGACTGCAGTGTGTGCGGAGATAATAACCACTGACTGCAGTGTGTGTGGAGATAATAACCACTGACTGCAGTGTGTGTGGAGATAATAACCACTGACTGCAGTGTGTGTGGAGATAATAACCACTGACTGCAGTGTGTGTGGAGATAATAACCACTGACTGCAGTGTGTGTGGAGATAATAACCACTGACTGCAGTGTGTGTGGAGATAATAACCACTGACTGCAGTGTGTGTGGAGATAATAACCACTGACTGCAGTGTGTGTGGAGATAATAACCACTGACTGCAGTGTGTGCGGAGATAATAACCACTGACTGCAGTGTGTGTGGAGATAATAACCACTGACTGCAGTGTGTGTGGAGATAATAACCACTGACTGCAGTGTGTGTGGAGATAATAACCACTGACTGCAGTGTGTGCGGAGATAATAACCACTGACTGCAGTGTGTGCGGAGATAATAACCACTGACTGCAGTGTGTGCGGAGATAATAACCACTGACTGCAGTGTGTGTGGAGATAATAACCACTGACTGCAGTGTGTGTGGAGATAATAACCACTGACTGCAGTGTGTGTGGAGATAATAACCACTGACTGCAGTGTGTGTGGAGATAATAACCACTGACTGCAGTGTGTGTGGAGATAATAACCACTGACTGCAGTGTGTGTGGAGATAATAACCACTGACTGCAGTGTGTGCGGAGATAATAACCACTGACTGCAGTGTGTGCGGAGATGATAACCACTGACTGCAGTGTGTGCGGAGATAATAACCACTGACTGCAGTGTGTGTGGAGATAATAACCACTGACTGCAGTGTGTGTGGAGATAATAACCACTGACTGCAGTGTGTGTGGAGATAATAACCACTGACTGCAGTGTGTGTGGAGATAATAACCACTGACTGCAGTGTGTGTGGAGATAATAACCACTGACTGCAGTGTGTGTGGAGATAATAACCACTGACTGCAGTGTGTGCGGAGATAATAACCACTGACTGCAGTGTGTGCGGAGATAATAACCACTGACTGCAGTGTGTGCGGAGATGATAACCACTGACTGCAGTGTGTGCGGAGATAATAACCACTGACTGCAGTGTGTGTGGAGATAATAACCACTGACTGCAGTGTGTGTGGAGATAATAACCACTGACTGCAGTGTGTGTGGAGATAATAACCACTGACTGCAGTGTGTGTGGAGATAATAACCACTGACTGCAGTGTGTGTGGAGATAATAACCACTGACTGCAGTGTGTGCGGAGATAATAACCACTGACTGCAGTGTGTGTGGAGATAATAACCACTGACTGCAGTGTGTGTGGAGATAATAACCACTGACTGCAGTGTGTGCGGAGATAATAACCACTGACTGCAGTGTGTGTGGAGATAATAACCACTGACTGCAGTGTGTGTGGAGATAATAACCACTGACTGCAGTGTGTGTGGAGATAATAACCACTGACTGCAGTGTGTGTGGAGATAATAACCACTGACTGCAGTGTGTGCGGAGATAATAACCACTGACTGCAGTGTGTGTGGAGATAATAACCACTGACTGCAGTGTGTGTGGAGATAATAACCACTGACTGCAGTGTGTGCGGAGATAATAACCACTGACTGCAGTGTGTGCGGAGATAATAACCACTGACTGCAGTGTGTGTGGAGATAATAACCACTGACTGCAGTGTGTGTGGAGATAATAACCACTGACTGCAGTGTGTGTGGAGATAATAACCACTGACTGCAGTGTGTGCGGAGATGATAACCACTGACTGCAGTGTGTGTGGAGATAATAACCACTGACTGCAGTGTGTGCGGAGATAATAACCACTGACTGCAGTGTGTGTGGAGATAATAACCACTGACTGCAGTGTGTGCGGAGATAATAACCACTGACTGCAGTGTGTGCGGAGATAATAACCACTGACTGCAGTGTGTGTGGAGATGATAACCACTGACTGCAGTGTGTGTGGAGATAATAACCACTGACTGCAGTGTGTGTGGAGATAACAGCCTTTAGGCCGTGTGTCCACCAAAGCGTTTTTTTCAATGGGAACGCCGCGTCTTTAGAACGCCAGGAGCGTAACGAGTCGCTGAGCGAGAATTTAACGCTCTGCGTTTTTTACAGGTCGCCGAGAGTTGAAGAATGTCCAAGTTTGGGTAAAACGCCGCGCTCATCACTGTCACTTTTTAGCCAACCGTCCAATCACAGTGGAGGAGGGGCGGGACTAATACCACACGGACCAACGGATATTCTGTATCATAGCAACGATGCGTCTCAACTGAAAAAAATATTGCGCTGCCAAAACGCTCTCAAGCGCCCGCAGCTCGGCGTTTCTAGCTGGCTAAAAACGCTTTGGTGGACACACGGCCTTAATGCAACACAAGCTCGTTGGAAAAACTTGCCTATACATGCAGTGTCACTGACATGAACACTACATACAGTAAAACACCAACAAATTGTATTCCTTTTCACAAAAAATTATGATTACAGGGAAATATTATTGCTTAATATAAACTTACACAATACTATGTTATGAACTGAAACACTTTTATCATAGTGCATAATATGCAAACTAATACATGTTGATGTTTGCATCACATAATCATCTTCATTTGTGAGGCTTTTTAACTCAGTAAACTTGCTCAGCAGCTCAGCGTATACAGCAGCGCAGAAGCTCTCGGGTCGCGTACAGAGCGATAAACAAGCTTTAAAATGGAGATAAAACAAGCTTTAAAATGGCGATAAAATAAGCTTTAAAATGGCGATAAAACAAGCTTTAAAATGGCGATAAAACAAGCTTTAAATGGCGATAAAACAAGCTTTAAAATGGCGATAAAACAAGCTTTAAAATGGCGATAAAACAAGCTTTAAAATGGCGATAAAACAAGCTTTAAAATGGCGATAAAAGAAGCTATAAAATGGCGATAAAACAAGCTTTAAATGGCGATAAAACAAGCTTTAAAATGGCGATAAAGAACCTTTAAAATGGCGATAAAACAAGCTTTAAAATGGCGATAAAGAACCTTTAAAATGGCGATAAAAGAAGCTTAAAAATGGCGATAAAACAAGCTTTAAAATGGCGATAAATAACCTTTAAAATGGCGATAAAAGAAGCTTTAAAATGGCGATAAAACAATCTTTAAATGGCGATAAAACAAGCTTTAAAATGGCTATAAAGAACCTTTAAAATGTCGATAAAACAAGCTTTAAAATGGCGATAAAGAACCTTTAAAATGGCGATAAAAGAAGCTTTAAAATGGCGATAAAACAAGCTTTAAAATGGCGATAAAACAAGCTTTAAGATGGCGATAAAGAACCTTTAAAATGGCGATAAAAGAACCTTTTAAATGGCGATAAAACAAGCTTTAAAATGGCGATAAAACAAGCTTTAAAATGGCGATAAAGAACCTTTAAAATGGCGATAAAAGAACCTTTAAAATGGCGATAAAACAAGCTTTAAAATGGCGATAAAGAAACTTTAAAATGGCGATAAAAGAAGCTTTAAAATGGCGATAAAAGAAGCTTTAAAATGGTGATAAAACAAGCTTTAAAATGGCGATAAAGAACCTTTAAAATGGCGATAAAAGAAGCTTTAAAATGGAGATAAAATAAGCTTTAAATGGCGATAAAACAAGCTTTAAAATGGCTATAAAGAACCTTTAAAATGGCGATAAAACAAGCTTTAAAATGGCGATAAAGAACCTTTAAAATGGCGATAAAAGAAGCTTTAAAATGGCGATAAAACAAGCTTTAAAATGGCGATAAAATAAGCTTTAAATGGCGATAAAACAAGCTTTAAAATGGCGATAAA
This sequence comes from Phoxinus phoxinus, assembly GCF_949152265.1. Classification (NCBI taxonomy): domain Eukaryota; kingdom Metazoa; phylum Chordata; class Actinopteri; order Cypriniformes; family Leuciscidae; genus Phoxinus; species Phoxinus phoxinus. The sequence continues at coordinate 34,720,020 of NC_136889.1, forward strand.
AGAAGCTTTAAAATGGTGATAAAAGAAGCTTTAAAATGGCGATAAAACAAGCTTTAAAATGACGATAAAATAAGCTTTAAAATGACGATAAAATAAGCTTTAAAATGGCGATAAAACAAGCTTTAAAATGGCAATAAAACAAGCTTAAAATGGCGATAAAATAAACTTTAAATGGCGATAAAACAAGCTTTAAAATGGCGATAAAACAAGCTTTAAAATGGCGATGAACCTTTAAAATGGCGATAAAAGAAGCTTTAAAATGGCGATAAAACAAGCTTTAAAATGGCGATAAAGAACCTTTAAAATGGCGATAAAAGAAGCTTTAAAATGGCGATAAAAGAAGCTTTAAAATGGCGATAAAACAAGCTTTAAAATGGCGATAAAGAACCTTTAAAATGGCGATAAAAGAAGCTTTAAAATGGCGATAAAATAAGCTTTAAATGGCGATAAAACAAGCTTTAAAATGGCTATAATGAAACCTTTAAAATGGCGATAAAACAAGCTTTAAAATGGCGATAAAGAACCTTTAAAATGGCGATAAAAGAAGCTTTAAAATGGCGATAAAACAAGCTTTAAAATGGCGATAAAATAAGCTTTAAATGGCGATAAAACAAGCTTTAAAATGGCGATAAAAGAAGCTTTAAAATGGCGATAAAACAAACTTTAAAATGGCGATAAAACAAGCTTTAAAATGACGATAAAATAAGCTTTAAAATGACGATAAAATAAGCTTTAAAATGGCGATAAAACAAGCTTTAAAATGGCAATAAAACAAGCTTAAAATGGCGATAAAATAAGCTTTAAATGGCGATAAAACAAGCTTTAAATGGCGATAAAACAAGCTTTAAATGGCGATAAAACAAGCTTTAAAATGGCGATAAAATAAGCTTTAAAATGGCGATAAAACAAGCTTTAAAATGGCGATAAAACAAGCTTTAAATTGCGATAAAACAAGCTTTAAAATGGCGATAAAGAACCTTTAAAATGGCGATAAAACAAGCTTTAAAATGGCGATAAAGAACCTTTAAAATGGCGATAAAAGAAGCTTAAAAATGGCGATAAAACAAGATTTAAAATGGCGATAAAATAAGCTTTAAATGGTGATAAAACAAGCTTTAAAATGGCTATAAAGAACCTTTAAAATGGCGATAAAACAAGCTTTAAAATGGCGATAAAGAACCTTTAAAATGGCTATAAAGAAGCTTTAAAATGGCGATAAAACAAGCTTTAAAATGGCGATAAAATAAGCTTTAAATGGCGATAAAACAAGCTTTAAAATGGCGATAAAAGAAGCTTTAAAATGGCGATAAAACAAGCTTTCGTCTTTAGTTAGCATTCGTCTTTAGTTAGCATTAGTTAGCATTCATCTTTTAACGCCGCTCACTTTCATTTAATTTCCGAACAATCAACATAATGAAAAGTTATAACGTTCACATTCGTCTGTTTCCGTGAAGATTAAACACACTTTTGGTGCCACTCATGGGACATTCCACTTTAAAAGTGCTCTCTAAAAAACTAGTTTTGCAGAAATGTTTTTGCAGTGAGCCTGTGTTGCTTTATTACATGTTTTGCATTAAAAAGATAAGTAACTTGATCAGCAGAATCCAGTAGCAGCTTCTAGTCGCCTTCCTTCTCAGAAAAGCACTTATGTAGGCAAACACTTTGATTTTAAATGGCACTTGATAACATGGTCATACACACAGTTCTTCACAGTAGATCCGGCACAGGGTTGGTGTGTGTGTAGTAATAGCAACATGCTCTGATTTCCCAGGATTCAACACTCGAGGACACGAGTCGCCAGCCCGAGCTCCTGAACCCGGCGATCGGACTCACGGAGATCCAAGTACAGTCCTTCAAAACTCACACTGATAACCATAGACTAATCCTCGCTTCATGGCTCTCATTCGGTCCGCATCCGTCTCTGTAGATTGTAAGGTGGATATTGCGTTCCTCATGGATGGCAGCTGGAGTATTGGGAAGCGACGCTTCAAGATCCAGAAAGACTTCCTGGTGGAGGTTTCCCAGGCGCTCAATGTGGGCGCAGACGGAGCCATGATGGGCATCATTCAATACGGGTAATAATGATGCAGAGGATTATTAATAAGAACAAGTGAGGGACTGTCACTTAACCTACAACCAACATGATCCCATTAGTATTCGCAAAATTACGAATACAATTAAAACATACATTAAATTCCCCTCAGAATCAGAATAAGAAAGAGCTTTATTGCCAATTCGCCTTTGGCTAAGCCACGCCCTAGAATGTAGATTGACCAATCTACGAGTGTCCGTTTTTTCCCTTCCCAAAACCGAAGTCAAATCCTGACAAGTGTCGTCTTTGGATTAAACTGTGTGGACGTCCTCAGTCAGCGAAACCCCTCAAGATCAACAACACACTTTTGTCTCTAAGATACATTTAGCTTTTAACCGTACTGTGAAGTTACACTAGTTAGACAGTTTTATGCTGGTTTAGGTCATGATTTCGGTTCTCTACCCTAATTGTTGATACGCTAGCACACGCTGCTAATAAACACAACTTTATACTCGCGTAGCCCGTTTGCTCTGTAATAACGATTATAGAAGTGAACAGAGACCAGCTCTGCATGAACAGTGTTGCTCCTGATATTGTGAGTCCCAGTCTCCGTCTCCATTAGGATATGATGCGCTGGGTCATGTTTTGACTGTGACCGTTATGCTTTTGCCTCTATTTGGATCTTGTTGTTGCTTGCGTTCCTCCGGTATGTCTTGAATATAGCCTTCGAACGCACACTGAGCCCCTTCTGCTTACTTCTATCAGACACTTTATTTGCTGCTTTATAAAAGTTTGAGAAGTTCAGCAGGAAGAGCAGTCACAGCATAAGCCATGTTGATACCAAACCAGAGCCCAGATGAAGTTATCGGAGGTAGCAACAGTAACTAAGGGGGGCGGGGCTTAGCCAAAGGTGAATTCTGTTCGCACACGCAACACTCTAAAAAATGCTGGGTTGTTTTAACCCAATTTTGGGTAAAATATGGACAAAACCAAACGTTGGATCAAAAATGCAATTTAAAAATTTAACCCAATGGCTGGGTTTGTCCATATTTGACCCAAAATTGGGTTAAAACAACCCAGCATTTTTTAGAGTGAAGCTTCCAGCGCACACAGATCAATACAACAACAAAACACATAATCAGATTAAAGAATACAAATATGACAGTCTAAAGACACAGTTAGGTTAAATCAGACATATTTACAGATCATTAACATATTACTTGTTTAGATAGCCACTGAAACATACAATATCAATATACTTTCACTGACTAAAATGAAAACATGTCTACATTACAAGAACTTAAGAGATGTGCATGAATCCTAAAGATGATTGTAGAAGATCGAATTTAAGGAATTTAATTAATATTTATATTCACTACTGTTAGATTATGTTAGATTAGTTTGTGTTTATTTTCTTGCAGTATAATCACCAAGGGTGTATTTATTTGATTTAAAAAATACAGTAAAACAGTGAAATATTATTCCAATGTAAATCTATATATAAAATTAAATATATAGTGTAATTTATTCCTGTGAATGTTCAGCATCATTACTCCAGTCTTCAGTGTCACATGATCCTTCAGAAATCAGTGTAATATGATGATCTGATGATCGAGAAACATTTATGATTATTATCAGTGTTGAACACAGTCGTTCATGTTTCCGTGGAAACCATCAAACATTTTATTTTTCAGGATTCTTTGATGAATAGAAAAATTAAAAGAACCGCATTTATTTGAAGTATATATATTTTTTGCAACATTATAAATGTTGTTTTTCCTTATCCCAAACTCGCTTGATTTGTTTTGAGTATAATGTATAATTTATGGAAGTCCGCGGTTCTTGGAGTTTCAGTTCTGAACAGTAATCAGGAGATTTGCAGATTTGTACATCTCTAAATAAAGTTAAATGCTGTCATACACAAATGTACCAAAATATAACTGGCATGATGAATCATAAGCATTTGATTTCTGACCCAGGGATGATGCGGTCACAGAGTTCAGTCTGAAGCACTTCTCCAGCTCCAGTGACGTGAAGCCGGCCATCGGTCAGATCGTGCAGAAGGGCGGCCTGTCTCACGTAGGTGAGTGCGTAACGCTGAACCGCCGAGGTATCACGTCTCAGCTCCACATGAGATCTAAATCTGCGCTGGGAACTGGGGAAATTACAGGGCTGGAGCCACTGGTGTTTCGGTGTAAGCCGAGCGAATGCCTGAGGTTTATCCAAACTAGAGATTTGGTTGTATGGTTTGTGTTATAGATAGTGTCTCACTTTAATAAAACAGAGGAATGCCTGTAAAGTCAAAGATAGCCTGAGGACACAGCATCATCTGATGAATCTGGTGGATGATGTTTAATCAGAGCCGTACTGCAGTGACCATGAACACTCGCTGGCACACACAATGTAGGAATTTTAAATGACAAAATGTCAAAGCAAGTGTTGTTAAGAAATATGGCATCAATATTCAACACATATGAAATGTGTGTTGTTGTTGTTGTTTGATCGTGCCCTTCCTAATGAGCTCCCCTATTGAAACCCTGGACTCACCCCTGAAAGATTCGCTGATCTTCTCTCCTCTATTGTGTCGTGTATCGAGAAGCGCTTCTGGAAGAAGAACACATGTGGGTGGGGCTTGATTGTGTCTGTGAGGATATGATTGGATGGTTGTGGTTTGCTATTGGCTGATCTCATGTGAGTGACAGGTTGCCCGCCCACATCATCACAGATGCTGCAAGAGGAAGATATTTTGATTCAAGATAACCAGGGACATGAATTTAAAACGCAGATAAATAATTTAGAATAACTATTTAATATTCCCTAAAAAACAAGAATTGTCCATTTTGATTTCATGGGGACTTTAATGCAGCAACAGTTTCGGTGTGTTGGACGTGCTTTAGGGTCCACTGAGGGCAGCATTTCTAAAATGATTTCTCATTAAATCCATGAGCTCAAAGTTGGAACATTCAGTTAAACTGACTAACAGCTGCATTGATGGTCTCAGCCGTGGCGTGCGACACCGGCCGTTCCCGAGTCCTGGAAGTGTTTAAGGAAAGCGCTCGAGGGCCGAGACCGGAGGCGGAACAGAGCCGCGATTGAAGCGCAGAACTGTAGATGTTTTGTGCTGACTCTGGCTCTGTGCTCTTTAAGGGAAGGCCCTCTCCTACATCAACAAGCACTTCTTCAGCGATGCGAATGGGAACCGAGGCGGGGCGCCCAACGTGGCGGTGGTGCTGGTGGACGGCTGGCCCACTGACCGGGTGGAGGAGGCCTCGCGGCTCGCACGGGAGTCCGGCATCAACATCTTCTTCGTCACCATCGAGGGCCCCGATGAGAATGAGAAACAGAACGTGGTGGAGGCCAACTTTGTGGACAAGGTATTCATATCGAGAAGGGGGGGGGGGGGTCCGGTGTCCTGTGTAAGTGCGTGACAGATGAACACAGTTATCCCTCTGGTAGTGTTCAGTTAGGCTTACGGCTAGTGTTGAGTTGTTCAATTTCATTTTATTTTCATTAAAGTAATGTACTATATTTCATTTCAATGTTTTTTCTTTTAAAAGTTTGTATTTCATGTTACTAAGCGATAAAATAAAAAAGGTTTAAATTATGGACCATTTATTTCTATTTAAAAAAATTAAATGATGAGAAAAAAACACATTTGATACTAATACTCAGCAATGGTGTTGACTTATGAATTTGCATATGGTTTGTCTTAAAGCAGATTAAAACATCACATAGACATATAAACATTTAAAAGCTGGATTTTCACCACAGGGGGACTTTAAGTTAGAAATAAAGCAAAAGTATTTAAAATCCATTGAATGTAGGCAGATTGTATCGAAGCCACAGAATAAAAAATATAAAAAGGTAATTGTGAATTTTTATTTCGCAAATGACGTTATAATTTCCGAGAAAAAAGTCAGAATTGTGACATGAAATCACAATTGCTAGTTATAAAGTTATAAAGTCCAAGTTAAGAAGTGCACTTCTGAAAAATAAAATAAAAAGTCAGAATTGTGAGATAAAAGCAGAAAAGCTGCAATAACCTTTTTTTTTTATTCTGTGGCGGAAACAAGCTTCCACTGTAAACCCGAATAAGTTGGCAAAACTTATTGTAAAACTTACAAAAAAAAAGGCAATCAATTTCCTCAAGTTTTTTAAGTTATGAAATTCAAAGTTTAAGTAAGCAGAACTAGCAGATTTTTATTTTGTACTTATACGTTTTAATTGTTCTTAACTTGAAATGTTTGAGTACACTAATTCATACAATTAACTTACAACTTTCATGTAAAAGTGCAACAAACACTTTTATTATTATAAACTTAGTTAGCTTTAACAAACTAATCTGCTAACATACTAATTTGTTAACATATTAGCAATAGTATGTTATACAGAAGCACTTGCTGTATGAGCGCAACAATATAAAGGTTTTATTCACTCTCAGATCAAGATCATGCACACTCGTCACCATGATCGTAACTATCCTAAAACCAACATTAACAGAAAGTTAGCATAACAAAACATTAATCACTACTAAATCTCCCACTTAACAGCCGTTTCAGTGAAACTTAAGTTTGTCTAAATTAAAAGAAATAACTTCATAAAACTCAAAACAATGAAGCAGTTCAGTTTACTTAAAATATATAATTTCTGTGAACTTGAAAGAAAAAGAAAGTGCTAAATACTCATAAAAGTTCATTTGAGTGAACTAATTAGTTTAATTTAAGTTTGGCCCACTCAAACCAATTAATTATTTTGAGCGTTAGGGTTTACATAGATTAGTGCCATCTGGTGGATAGAAATAAAGAAGATCTTCCGTGAAAGCCCGTTTACGCTGCCGCTTAAATACTTGAGCTCGTTAACGGAGGATGCATTCTGATTGGATGTCAAGGTTTTTATCGCTCATTAGCTGGACAAAATAGTTCAGAAAGTGATTCCAACAATATCGTTCCTCTGTGTAGTTATTGTAATAGATGTGGACTCTGCTGTTGTATTTAGAATGATTTTTAAGTTCATTATCGTCCTTGAATGTGAATAAGCCTTAATGCCATGATGTCGCCGCTGGATGCCTGTAAATACATGCAGGGCAAGTGTACAATACAAGTGTGACTATTTTTTTTTACGACCTTTTAGCCTTTCTGAATCAGGTGTTTACATAACAAGTGCCACAAAAGTCATCAAGTTTCGTACCATTCCAGAATTTTTGTTCTGAACAAAACCAGAGGGTTGAGGAAGCGCTGTCTCTTGTTCTGTGCCGTAGGCTGTGTGCAGAACCAACGGCTTCTACTCGCTCCCGATCTCCAGCTGGTTCGCTCTGCGTAAAGCCGTGCAGCCGCTGGTGAAGCGTGTGTGTGACACCGACCGCCTGATGTGCAGCAAGACCTGCCTGAACGCCAACGACATCGCCTTCGTCATCGACGGCTCCAGCAGCGTGGGCACCGGGAACTTCCGCACCGTGCTCCAGTTCGTGGCCAACGTCACGCGGGAGTTCGAGATCTCGGACACGGACACGCGCGTAGGAATCGTGCAGTACACGTATGAGCAGAGGCTGGAGTTCGCCTTCGGACAGCACAACAACAAAGCCGACTTGCTGAACGCTATCAAGCGCATAAACTACTGGAGCGGAGGAACCAGTACGGGAGCCGCCATCACGTACGCCGCGGACCAGCTCTTCAGCAAATCCAAACCCAACAAGCGCAAGATCATGATCGTCATCACGGACGGACGCTCCTACGATGACGTGAGGGCGCCGGCGCTGGCGGTACATCGGAAAGGTGAGTGCGGCGAAACGCCTGACGTGAGGTTGACATCAGTATCGAGTTTATAGACCAAAAAGAAAGCAATTTCTGATAAATGCTGTCACCAAATTAAACAAGCCCAGACCCAACTGGACCACACCCCTATCTTTCATAGCTCCGCCCCCACATTCAGCTTCTCGCTGTGACACACAGGAAACGACTGCCCGAGGGTATGATGTCATCAATAAGGGAAAGCAACTTGTGTTACTATGATATCGAGCAGAAATAAAGCAACCTCGGTCCGGTTTCAGGCCTTCCGGCTCCTCAGGGTCTCTCCAGCGCTGGAGATCTGCCCGATTGTAATCGCAGGTCGCACCGCTTGCCTGATCGTAAGATGCTAACGAGAACTGGGAACAGTCGCGCTGTGTGTTCGCGTGGCGGTGTGTCAGACGGAGCACCAGTAGCCGATCGAATTCTCTTTTGCGTCTGATCGCGCTTGAATGTTTCAAAAGCACTTGAAGTAAAACGTTCTTCCTGAATTGCACGCAGGCAGCGGACGGTCGCGGAGCGGTGCAAACCAGGCTTAAGGCTAACCAGGGCTTGACATTAACACCCGCCAACCCGCCAGATGCGAGTGTATTTCAGCAGCGGTGTGTCACTCCTACTAGACTCTTCAGCGGCTTGCATTTTATATATAACATATACATTTTTCAATTGTAGTCTTTTAAAAACGCATCTCAAATAATAAGTGTAGTGTAGTGTTGTCAAAAATATAGATTTTTCGATACACTTTGATACTGAAACGAATACTGAAATTAGGGAATGAACTTGCGCTCGCGGGGGCGGTTCGGCGAAAAGAGGAGTGTGTTCCGGCGCAAACGCACCCTGGTGATATTTTCCAGTTTTAGAAAACAACTCCGCCACTGACCAGGAGAAACTCAGTCTAAAGACAGCGGCGCGTTGCGCGTTAGTCAGATGCTATTTTAAGCGCGCGTGCTTGGCCATTATGTAGCGTGTGAACAGCACACACACTTTGATTCTCTAATCTACACAGACGCAGCAGTTTTCATTTTTGCAAATCATACATTATTACAAGGAAAAATATTAACACACGAGAGAAATCATTGTTGTGTCCGTGAAGATGTGAAAAAATAGGCATAAATCTAGATTACACATTTACCCAAATTATTATACGCCTGTTTAACCGAAGCTAATGTGTGTGTGTTTCTCCATCATCCCCAATGTCACTTCTCTGTGTTTTACGGCCCTGACGAGAACGCCGGTCTCCTCGGCTGTGAACCGCTCCTGGCGTGCGCCGGCAAACCCGCCGTTATAATAGCGATCCGCCGTTATAATAGCGATCCGCCGTTATAATAGCAATCCGCCGTTATAATAGCAATCCGCCGTTATAATAGCAATCCGCCGTTATAATAGCAATCCGCCGTTATAATAGCAATCCGCCGTTATAATAGCAATCCGCCGTTATAATAGCGATCCGCCGTTATAATAGCGATCCGCCGTTATAATAGCAATCCGCCGTTATAATAGCAATCCGCCGTTATAATAGCAATCCGCCGTTATAATAGCGATCCGCCGTTATAATAGCAATCCGCCGTTATAATAGCAATCCGCCGTTATAATAGCAATCCGCCATTACAATAGCAATCCGCCGTTATAATAGCAATCCGCCGTTATAATAGCAATCCGCCGTTATAATAGCAATCCGCCGTTATAATAGCGATCCGCCGTTATAATAGCAATCCGCCGTTATAATAGCGATCCGCCGTTATAATAGCAATCCGCCGTTATAATAGCGATCCGCCGTTATAATAGCAATCCGCCGTTATAATAGCGATCCGCCGTTATAATAGCAATCCGCCGTTATAATAGCGATCCGCCGTTATAATAGCGATCCGCCGTTATAATAGCGATCCGCCGTTATAATAGCGATCCGCCGTTATAATAGCGATCCGCCGTTATAATAGCGATCCGCCGTTATAATAGCGATCCACCGTTATAATAGCGATCCGCCGTTATAATAGCGATCCGCCGTTATAATAGCAATCCGCCGTTATAATAGCAATCCGCCGTTATAATAGCAATCCGCCGTTATAATAGCAATCCGCCGTTATAATAGCAATCCGCCGTTATAATAGCGATCCGCCGTTATAATAGCGATCCGCCGTTATAATAGCGATCCGCCGTTATAATAGCGATCCGCCGTTATAATAGCAATCCGCCGTTATAATAGCGATCCGCCGTTATAATAGCGATCCGCCGTTATAATAGCGATCCGCCGTTATAATAGCAATCCGCCGTTATAATAGCAATCCGCCGTTATAATAGCGATCCGCCGTTATAATAGCGATCCGCCGTTATAATAGCAATCCGCCGTTATAATAGCGATCCGCCGTTATAATAGCGATCCGCCGTTATAATAGCAATCCGCCGTTATAATAGCGATCCGCCGTTATAATAGCAATCCGCCGTTATAATAGCAATCCGCCGTTATAATAGCGATCCGCCGTTATAATAGCAATCCGCCGTTATAATAGCAATCCGCCGTTATAATAGCGATCCGCCGTTATAATAGCAATCCGCCGTTATAATAGCGATCCGCTGTTATAATAGCAATCCGCCGTTATAATAGCGATCCGCCGTTATAATAGCAATCCGCCGTTATAATAGCGATCCGCCGTTATAATAGCAATCCGCCGTTATAATAGCGATCCGCCGTTATAATAGCAATCCGCCGTTATAATAACAATCCGCCGTTATAATAGCGATCCGCCGTTATAATAGCGATCCGCCGTTATAATAGCAATCCGCCGTTGTAATAGCGATCTGCCGTTATAATAGCAATCCGCCGTTATAATAGCGATCCGCCGTTATAATAACAATCCGCCGTTATAATAGCAATCCGCCGTTATAATAGCAATCCGCCGTTATAATAGCAATCCGCCGTTATAATAGCGATCCGCCGTTATAATAGCAATCCGCCGTTAAAATAGCAATCCGCCGTTATAATAGCGATCCGCCGTTATAATAGCAATCCGCCGTTATAATAGCGATCCGCCGTTATAATAGCAATCCGCCGTTATAATAGCGATCCGCCGTTATAATAACGATCCGCCGTTATAATAGCGATCCGCCGTTATAATAGCGATCCGCCGTTATAATAGCGATCCGCCGTTATAATAGCGATCCGCCGTTATAATAGCAATCCGCCGTTATAATAACAATCCGCCGTTATAATAGCGATCCGCCGTTATAATAGCAATCCACCGTTATAATAGCAATCCTCCGTTATAATAGCGATCCGCCGTTATAATAGCAATCCACCGTTATAATAGCAATCCTCCGTTATAATAGCGATCCGCCGTTATAATAGCGATCCGCCGTTATAATAGCGATCCGCCGTTATAATAGCAATCCGCCGTTATAATAACAATCCGCCGTTATAATAGCGATCCGCCGTTATAATAGCAATCCGCCGTTATAATAGCGATCCGCCGTTATAATAGCAATCCTCCGTTATAATAGCAATCCGCCGTTATAATAGCGATCCGCCGTTATAATAGCGATCCGCCGTTATAATAGCGATCCGCCGTTATAATAGCAATCCGCCGTTATAATAGCGATCCGCCGTTATAATAGCGATCCGCCGTTATAATAGCAATCCGCCGTTATAATAACAATCCGCCGTTATAATAGCGATCCGCCGTTATAATAGCGATCCGCCGTTATAATAGCAATCCGCCGTTATAATAGCGATCCGCCGTTATAATAGCGATCCGCCGTTATAATAGCGATCCGCCGTTATAATAGCAATCCGCCGTTATAATAGCGATCCGCCGTTATAATAGCGATCCGCCGTTATAATAGCGATCCGCCGTTATAATAACAATCCGCCGTTATAATAGCGATCCGCCGTTATAATAGCGATCCGCCGTTATAATAGCAATCCGCCGTGGAACAAGCGCGCCGGCTCTTAAAGGGAATGTGAGAGGACGCTCTGATTGGTTTATTTCACGTTACGCCCAAACCACACCTGTGAGTAATGAAGCGACTTCAGACCAACACATGTTAGATTTGCGTCGGGCGCAAGAGTCGTTTATCCCGCCGGTATAATAGCAACAGCGCCGGGATCCGCCCACAGAGTCACTTGCGTTTCGCGTTTGATACTTGCGTTTCAGAACGTTACAATAGAGCCCAAAGAGTTATTTTTCTCAGCCTAGTGCGCTTAAACAGTAAAATACACACAAAATAATGTCCAAATGCCGGTCATGTATTCACGTGAACACAGTCAGTTCTGTTTTAAGTGAACAGTTGAGAAATGAAACGCATGTGTAATAGTGGATTCGTGCGTCATGTCTTAAAGTGACAGCAGCCTAATATACCTTCTGCCAATATATGAGATAATAATAAAAACCTCTATATGGCAGTTTTTCCCCATGGCATCGATGTTCCCGAATGGCTCGTAACTTTGGAAAACCACTAGCCACAGTGGAGTTAGTCGAGCCCTGAGTCTAACATCTGACTGATTTTGGGAATGTTGTACCGGGACCAGGCAAGGGTGTAGATCTAGAATCACATTAAACGTCATTATTCACAGGCTGTAGCTAGAACCTTCTGGCCCTGAATAATAAAAGTGTCCATTTGTGCCGCATGTATTTGCGGTGATGTGATGCGTTTCCTCTGCCATCTCTCACGCTCCAGGTGTGATCGCGTACTCCATCGGGATCGCCTGGGCCGCGCAGGACGAGCTGGAATACATCGCCACCGACCCGGACAGAGACCACTCTTTCTTTGTGGATGAGTTTGACAACCTCTATAAGTATGTATCAAAAATTATTCACAACATCTGCAACGAATTCAACTCCCAACCACGTAACTGAGCCACTGTGGACTATCACCAAAAATCAAAAGCAAGTGCATTACACACAGCTCCAGTGTTACAGGTTTAGTGCATTACACACAGCTCCAGTTACAGGTTTAGTGCATTACACACAGCTCCAGTTACAGGTTTAGTGCATTACACACAGCTCCAGTTACAGGTTTAGTGCATTACACACAGCTCCAGTGTTACAGGTTTAGTGCATTACACACAGCTCCAGTGTTACAGGTTTAGTGCATTACACACAGCTCCAGTGTTACAGGTTTAGTGCATTACACACAGCTCCAGTGTTACAGGTTTAGTGCATTACACACAGCTCCAGTTACAGGTTTAGTGCATTACACACAGCTCCAGTGTTACAGGTTTAGTGCATTACACACAGCTCCAGTGTTACAGGTTTAGTGCATTACACACAGCTCCAGTTACAGGTTTAGTGCATTACACACAGCTCCAGTGTTACAGGTTTAGTGCATTACACACAGCTCCAGTTACAGGTTTAGTGCATTACACACAGCTCCAGTTACAGGTTTAGTGCATTACACACAGCTCCAGTTACAGGTTTAGTGCATTACACACAGCTCCAGTTACAGGTTTAGTGCATTACACACAGCTCCAGTGTTACAGGTTTAGTGCATTACACACAGCTCCAGTTACAGGTTTAGTGCATTACACACAGCTCCAGTTACAGGTTTAGTGCATTACACACAGCTCCAGTGTTACAGGTTTAGTGCATTACACACAGCTCCAGTTACAGGTTTAGTGCAGTACACACAGCTCCAGTGTTACAGGTTTAGTGCATTACACACAGCTCCAGTGTTACAGGTTTAGTGCATTACACACAGCTCCAGTTACAGGTTTAGTGCATTACACACAGCTCCAGTTACAGGTTTAGTGCATTACACACAGCTCCAGTTACAGGTTTAGTGCATTACACACAGCTCCAGTTACAGGTTTAGTGCATTACACACAGCTCCAGTGTTACAGGTTTAGTGCATTACACACAGCTCCAGTTACAGGTTTAGTGCATTACACACAGCTCCAGTTACAGGTTTAGTGCATTACACACAGCTCCAGTTACAGGTTTAGTGCATTACACACAGCTCCAGTGTTACAGGTTTAGTGCATTACACACAGCTCCAGTGTTACAGGTTTAGTGCATTACACACAGCTCCAGTGTTACAGGTTTAGTGCATTACACACAGCTCCAGTTACAGGTTTAGTGCATTACACACAGCTCCAGTTACAGGTTTAGTGCATTACACACAGCTCCAGTTACAGGTTTAGTGCATTACACACAGCTCCAGTGTTACAGGTTTAGTGCATTACACACAGCTCCAGTGTTACAGGTTTAGTGCATTACACACAGCTCCAGTGTTACAGGTTTAGTGCATTACACACAGCTCCAGTTACAGGTTTAGTGCAGTACACACAGCTCCAGTGTTACAGGTTTAGTGCATTACACACAGCTCCAGTGTTACAGGTTTAGTGCATTACACACAGCTCCAGTGTTACAGGTTTAGTGCATTACACACAGCTCCAGTTACAGGTTTAGTGCATTACACACAGCTCCAGTTACAGGTTTAGTGCATTACACACAGCTCCAGTTACAGGTTTAGTGCATTACACACAGCTCCAGTGTTACAGGTTTAGTGCATTACACACAGCTCCAGTTACAGGTTTAGTGCATTACACACAGCTCCAGTGTTACAGGTTTAGTGCATTACACACAGCTCCAGTTACAGGTTTAGTGCATTACACACAGCTCCAGTTACAGGTTTAGTGCATTACACACAGCTCCAGTTACAGGTTTAGTGCATTACACACAGCTCCAGTTACAGGTTTAGTGCATTACACACAGCTCCAGTTACAGGTTTAGTGCATTACACACAGCTCCAGTGTTACAGGTTTAGTGCATTACACACAGCTCCAGTTACAGGTTTAGTGCATTACACACAGCTCCAGTGTTACAGGTTTAGTGCATTACACACAGCTCCAGTTACAGGTTTAGTGCATTACACACAGCTCCAGTGTTACAGGTTTAGTGCATTACACACAGCTCCAGTTACAGGTTTAGTGCATTACACACAGCTCCAGTTACAGGTTTAGTGCATTACACACAGCTCCAGTGTTACAGGTTTAGTGCATTACACACAGCTCCAGTTACAGGTTTAGTGCATTACAAACAGCTCCAGTTACAGGTTTAGTGCATTACACACAGCTCCAGTGTTACAGGTTTAGTGCATTACACACAGCTCCAGTTACAGGTTTAGTGCATTACACACAGCTCCAGTTACAGGTTTAGTGCATTACACACAGCTCCAGTGTTACAGGTTTAGTGCAGTACACACAGCTCCAGTGTTACAGGTTTAGTGCATTACACACAGCTCCAGTTACAGGTTTAGTGCATTACACACAGCTCCAGTTACAGGTTTAGTGCATTACACACAGCTCCAGTTACAGGTTTAGTGCATTACACACAGCTCCAGTGTTACAGGTTTAGTGCATTACACACAGCTCCAGTTACAGGTTTAGTGCATTACACACAGCTCCAGTGTTACAGGTTTAGTGCATTACACACAGCTCCAGTGTTACAGGTTTAGTGCATTACACACAGCTCCAGTTACAGGTTTAGTGCATTACACACAGCTCCAGTTACAGGTTTAGTGCAGTACACACAGCTCCAGTGTTACAGGTTTAGTGCATTACACACAGCTCCAGTGTTACAGGTTTAGTGCATTACACACAGCTCCAGTTACAGGTTTAGTGCATTACACACAGCTCCAGTTACAGGTTTAGTGCATTACACACAGCTCCAGTTACAGGTTTAGTGCATTACACACAGCTCCAGTTACAGGTTTAGTGCATTACACACAGCTCCAGTTACAGGTTTAGTTCATTACACACAGCTCTGGAGATGGTCATGTAACGATGGCAGTGAATGTGTGTTCAGTGACTTTGGATTACAGTGTGACGGACTTGTATTGGTATGAGAGAAAACACATGCTTACAGTTTTTGCATAGATTGTTTCAGTTAAAGATTATTTATATTTTACATGCTAAACATAATAATATGAAAAATTACATAATAATAATAATAATATCTTTTTTCATATGGAAAGTTAACTATCTGCATAAGATAGAAGTGCCAAGCAAAGAAATGTTTGTTAATTGTAAATGAAAAATCTTTGTAAATGATGTGCTAAACGAATGGGATTCTGCATATGTTCAGGATTGTTAATGCATGCATGAACTGACTGATGTTACAGTAATGTAGATATTTGTCAAGGCACAAAGGTGACCAGTATTATGACTGTTTGTAGAAGTTACAGAAAACACAAGAAAGGCAACATTCAGAAAGCGGGTGTGTGGTTTGATGACTCATCCATTCGAACAGATCATAGACCTATATCATTGTCATTTTAAATTCATATATTGTAATTTTTGTATTTGTATATAAAAATGCTTGTATTTTCGTTTAAGATGACACAATTGATCCAATATTTTAATGTAATTTTTAATAAAATGATTATTGAAAACCAGCAAATTCATGGATTTGGACTGAAATTTTAAGTGTCTGGGAGAGAATACCTTTAAGCTCTGCCAAAATCTTGATAATTATTTAGGGTAATAAATCTGTCAAGCCATAGTATGCAAGCAAATGTGTTTGTTTGTTTCTGTTGTTGTTGTTGTTCTTTACATTGCAGACACACATGACGAGTAGATTTATGTGCTGAGATTTATTCCAAAGAATAAAGTCAAAACATTAATGTAAATCATGGCCAATAGTGGTAAGTTTTATCAGTTTTATGCTTGTTTTAATAATAGCTATTCAGATGAGCACTGGACTCCGACAGAGCATTCTGACTTTTCCGCCATAATAATTGAGGAACAGATTGTGGAAAAGGTTTTAATGAAAGTCAAGCCCCAAAAGACATCCGGGCCGGATGGAAGAAAGGGAATGGTACTGAGGGAATGTGCATCTCAGCTGAAGGGTGTGTTGACAACTTTTTCAGCTGTCTCTTGACTTTAATGTTGTACCACAGTCCTGGAAGGAAAGCACCATCATCCCGTTACCAAGAAAGGCTCATGCTAAGGTGCTTGAGGACTATAGACCAGTGGCCTTAACATCTGTGCTCTGCAAGTGTATTTCTACCAGAAAGACTCGGGAGAATAAATACTGTGACAATCAAACATTTATTAACAGCCCAGCAAGCAGTCAAGTTCTTTGGCGTCCATCCCGGTGGTGGTGTTGGGGAGGATGGAGGTGAATGGAAGCGTCAGCATCTGCAAACTCAGACGTGTGTAATTTACCAATCTTTTATACCACAAGTACAAGAATATGATTGGATAGATGAGAAGGTAATGTGACGTAACAATTGAGTCTTCCATGCAGAACTTATGCTAAAGCTTTCATGGAGAGAGTGGTTTGTCAGCAACTCTCCCAGGCAATAACTGGTAAACTTGACCCTTTACAATTTGCTTATAAAACGGGGCGCGGAGTTGAAGATGCCACCCTCAATTGATTGTATGGGTAAATAGTTTTTCACGGGACCGCCCACAACATGTGATGGTAAATGGCAAAAAGTCAGAGAATTTGGTTTTAAAATCTGGTCTCCCACAGGGATGTGTTTTATCCCCAATTCATTTCTCTATTTATACAAACGAGATAACCTGTAATAATGATAATTTGATGCTTATAAAATATGGAGATGACTTGGCACTGGTGGGATGTATGAAGGATACCCAATCACTGGACATTTATTTTGATTTTGTTAATTCTCTCACAGCCTGGACGGAGGAGAGTTCTTTGCAGCTTAATATTAACAAAACTTTTTAACCACTTTTTAAGCCTTTGATATTTAATGGAGAGGAAGTTGAGCAGGTGGGATCTTATAGATATCTGGGTACAGAGATTGACTCCCCGTTTAAATTCGATAAGCATTCAGAAAGTGTTTTTAAGAAGGCGTATCAACGTCTAGGTTCATTGAGGAAACTGAGGAGTTTTTCTGATAGTGGTGTATAAATCACTTATTTAATCTGTGCTTACCTTCAACTTTGTATCCTGGTACAAGTCTCTTTCTGTTAAATGAAAAAATAGACTTTTAAGGATTATAAATATGGCTGGTAAAATTTTTGGTGAGAAACAAGTAACTTTGTCTGATCTTTACACTGTGGCAGTAAAAAGGAAAGCCTCCGTTATTGTGACAGACTCTTCACATTCCCTGCATAGTTCATTTCATAACTCGGAGCTCAAGCCGAGCCTCTTCCAAGGACAGCAAGCCAAGTTAGTTTACTGTTAACCTTTAAGGCTGAACGGGCAGGCGAACTGGTGAATGTCAAGTACCTTAAATAATCCGTGCTATTGGTAATAGAATAGAATAGAGGTAACAAATTCCGTCCCAGTGGCCATCCCAGAGCTGCCTGCTCTCCCAGACAAAGCCACTGAAGCCTTCTCAGAGCTACCTGCTCTCCCAGACAAGGTCAAGGTGGCCATCCCAGAGCTGCCTGCTCTCTCAGACAAGGACACTGAAGCCTTCCCAGAGCTGTCTGCTCTCCCAGACAAGGTCAAGGTGGCCATCCCAGAGCTCCCTGCTCTCCCAGACAAGGACACTGAAGCCTTCCCAGAGCTGCCTGCTCTTCTAGACAAGGTCACGGTGGCCGTCCCAGAGCTGCCTGCTCTTCTAGACAAGGTCACGGTGGCCGTCCCAGAGCTGCCTGCTCTCCCAGACAAAGCCACTGAAGCCTTCTCAGAGCTGCCTGCTCTCCCAGACAAGGTCACGGTGGCCATCCCAGAGCTGCCTGCTCTCCCAGACAAGGTCAAGGTGGCCATCCCAGAGCTCCCTGCTCTCCCAGACAAGGACACTGAAGCCTTCCCAGAGCTGCCTGCTCTTCTAGACAAGGTCACGGTGGCCGTCCCAGAGCTGCCTGCTCTCCCAGACAAGGTCACGGTGGCCGTCCCAGAGCTGCCTGCTCTCCCAGACAAAGCCACTGAAGCCTTCTCAGAGCTGCCTGCTCTCCCAGACAAGGTCACGGTGGCCATCCCAGAGCTCCCTGCTCTCCCAGACAAGGACACTGAAGCCTTCCCAGAGCTGCCTGCTCTCCTATACAAGGTCACGGTGGCCGTCCCAGAGCTCCCTGCTCTCCCAGACAAGGACACTGAAGCCTTCCCAGAGCTGCCTGCTCTCCCAGACAAAGCCACTGAAGCCTTCCCAGAGCTGCCTGCTCTCCCAGACAAGGACACTGAAGCCTTCCCAGAGCTGCCTGCTCTCCCAGACAAGGACACAGAAGCCTTCTCAGAGCTGCCTGCTCTCCCAGACAAAGCCACTAAAGCATTATCAGAGCTGCCTGCTCTCCCAGACAAGGCCACTGAAGCCTTCTTAGAGCTGCCTGCTCTCCCAGACAAGGTCAAGGTGGCCATCCCAGAGCTGCCTGCTCTCACAGACAAGGACACAGAAGCCTTCTCAGAGCTGCCTGCTCTCCCAGACAAAGCCACTAAAGCATTATCAGAGCTGCCTGCTCTCCCAGACAAGGCCACTGAAGCCTTCTTAGAGCTGCCTGCTCTCCCAGACAAGGTCACGGTGGCCGTCCCAGAGCTGCCTGCTCTCGCAGACAAGGTCACGGTGGCCGTCCCAGAGCTGTCTGCTCTTCCAGACAAGGTCAAGGTGGCCGTCCCAGAGCTGTCTGCTCTCCCAGACAAGGTCAAGGTGGCCGGCCCAGAGCTGTCTGCTCTTCCAGACAAGGTCACGGTGGCCGTCCCAGAGCTGTCTGCTCTCCCAGACAAGGTCAAGGTGGCCAGCCCAGAGCTGTCTGCTCTTCCAGACAAGGTCACGGTGGCCGTCCCAGAGCTGTCTGCTCTTCCAGACAAGGTCACGGTGGCCGTCCCAGAGCTGCCTGCTCTCCCAGACAAGTGTATCACTGGTACCACACTGGAGGTTTCCTCTCCTGCCTAAGCCACCCCGTTAACCTCCAGAGCGCCCACCCTCTCACCTCTGTGGACATCTTCTGGGACGGGGCTGTACTGTCACATTTCAAGTTTGTTTTTGATCTGTTACATTCTTGTGTGTTTCTAAGTTAAGCTCATTAGTTGTTATTTAGTTATGTAATCATCTGTCCCCTGCCTGTTTGTTTCTATGGAGATTCTTGTTAATTATCTGGTTAGCTCCCTTGTTTGCCTGTGCACTTAAGCCCTCCCGTGTATCCCTGCGGGTTACATATTAAAACATGTTTCAAGATTCCCTTGCTTTTGTGAACTATCTACTGCAGGCAGGCCATGAATAGAATAGAATAGAATAGAATAGAATAGAATAGAATAGAATAGAATAGGAATAAATAGTTGGGTAACAAATTATATACTGCTTAAGTCAGTTTTATTAAGTCAGTTACATTTAAAATTCAGATTGTTTCAATAAGCCATGCTATTGAGAATAGAATAGAATAGTTGGGCAACAAAATTCTATACTGATTATACTTACATAACAATTAGTAAAAGTCTTAGAAACAATGTAAAAGCACAAAATGTAGCCTAGGCTTACTTAACTACATCAAAATTTGCTTCATTTTATTGCTATTTTAATATAAGATAAATAATGTCTTGCTGTATAATTTTTAATGCCATTCATGTTTTTTAATGAAAGTTAAAGTCAATTGTATTTAGTGCTTTCACAATTCACATTGGTTCAATATGAAATTCTATTGAGAATAGAATGGAATAGAATGGTTGGGCAACAACTTATATACTGCTTAAGTTAGTTGTATTAAGTCAGTTTCATTTCCAATTCATATTGCTGCAATAAGCGATTATTATTATATTATATTGAGAATAGAATAGAATAATTAGGCAACATCTATTTACCTATATTAATACCTCTTCACAATTCACATTTATTCAATAAGCTGTGCAATTGACAATAGAGTAGAATATAGAATGATAGAATAGAATAGAATAGAATATAGTAGAATAGAATAGAGTATAATAGAGTAGAATAGAATAGAGTAGAGTAGAGTAGAATAGAATAGAGTAGAGTAGAGTAGAATAGAGTATAATAGAGTAGAGTAGAATAGAATAGAATAGAGTAGAGTAGAGTAGAGTAGAATAGAGTATAATAGAGTAGAATAGAATAGAATATAGTAGAATAGAATAGAGTATAATAGAGTAGAGTAGAGTAGAATAGAGTAGAGTAGAGTAGAATAGAATAGAGTAGAGTAGAGTAGAGTAGAATAGAGTAGAATAGAATAGAGTAGAATAGAATAGAGTATAATAGAGTAGAATAGAATAGAATAGAATAGAGTAGAATAGAATAGAGTAGAGTAGAGTAGAATAGAGTAGAGTAGAATAGAATAGAATAGAATAGAGTAGAGTAGAATAGAATAGAGTAGAGTAGAGTAGAGTAGAGTAGAATAGAGTAGAGTAGAATAGAGTAGAGTAGAATAGAATAGAATAGAGTATAATAGAGTAGAATAGAGTATAATAGAGTAGAATAGAATAGAATAGAATAGAATAGAGTAGAATAGAGTAGAGTAGAGTAGAGTAGAATAGAGTAGAGTAGAATAGAGTAGAGTAGAGTAGAGTAGAGAAGAATAGAGTAGAATAGAATAGAATAGAGTAGAGTAGAGTAGAGTAGAGTAGAATAGAGTAGAGTAGAATAGAGTAGAGTAGAGTAGAGTAGAGAAGAATAGAGTAGAATAGAATAGAATAGAATAGAGTAGAGTAGAGTAGAGTTGAGTATAATAGAGTATAATAGAGTATAATAGAATAGAGTAGAGTAGAGTAGAATAGAATAGAATAGAATAGAGTAGAGTAGAGTAGAATAGACTATAATAGAGTAGAATAGAATAGAATATAGTAGAATAGAATAGAGTATAATAGAGTAGAATAGAATAGAGTAGAGTAGAATAGAGTAGAGTAGAATAGAATAGAATAGAGTAGAATAGAATAGAATAGA
Organism: Phoxinus phoxinus; assembly: GCF_949152265.1. NCBI lineage: Eukaryota > Metazoa > Chordata > Actinopteri > Cypriniformes > Leuciscidae > Phoxinus > Phoxinus phoxinus. Next base: position 34,741,626 of record NC_136889.1, read on the forward strand.
GTAGAATAGAATAGAATAGAGTAGAGTAGAGTAGAATAGAGTATAATAGAGTAGAATAGAATAGAATAGAGTATAATAGAGTAGAATAGAATAGAGTAGAGTAGAGTAGAGTAGAGTAGAGTAGAGTAGAGTAGAATAGAATAGAGTAGAGTAGAATAGAATAGAATAGCGTATAATAGAATAGAATAGAATAGAATAGTTGGGCAACATACATTCTATACTGCTTATAACTACAGAACAAGAGAACAGCATGTCTTAGAAAGCATGTAAGAGATCCGGCTCTGCTGGACACGTGAGGTCAGGACGTGACAGTCCTCTGGTGGCCTGACGCTGAACTGCTCTGACCCTTAGGGGCGATATTTGCACATATATTCATCAGCTCATGCTAATGCTTGTACGTCCACAGGAGCCCTGTATAACTCATGTAGTAGAATAGATGAAAGATTAATCCAGTGAATACAACACTGAAGGGTTCGTCTATGTTCTGTCTCAGGAATAAAGGATATTTGTGAGAAATGCTTGTCATGTCATTGGTGAGAGAACAGAACATGAACCTCTGATGAGCTCCTATGATTATTCCCTTTTTCACATTAATTCTCTGCTAGTTTCCATCTACATTTCACAATAAAAAGCCATAGTATTGTCAAAGGGAGATTAATGTCCTGACATTACTCACACTCAAAACAAACGATTAACTCTTTCATGGTCAAAATAATTGGAATACATTTTTTTGGTTTCTCAGAAAAGTCTATGCAGAAAGAAGAAGAGCAAGATCATGATCAACTGAGAGTAGGTTTGGACAAAGTGCTAGTCAAAGTGCTAGTGACAAAATTTTAGTCAATGAATATTTAAAAAAATGTAGTTAACTCTTTCCATGGCAGCATTTTAAAATAAATGTTTCCAGCCACCACCAGCATTTTTTTTATCATTTTCACAAAACTTTCCTGACCCCCAGAATATTTTGTTGCATGAAAATCTGAACATGCAGTTTATCAAAAGAAAGAACAGAGTCAAATTCCGTCAATGGCGGGAAAAGAGTTAAGATACCTGAAATAACACGGACATCTATATCTCAAGATTTACCAATGGACCAAATGTCACGTGCAAGATGTATGGAAATGCAGTATATGAAAGGAATTCTCACATTACTGTATACTGAGTAGTTTAACTGTGCTGGAAAACCCTTGTGTTATCAGCTGATTGCCATGAAGACAGAATAGATATGCAGCCTTAGAAAAAGACAGACACAGATGAAGTACAGGCAGCAGTTTGACGGGTGAAAATAGCCAAAAATAGCCAAAATCACATCATCATCATCATCATCATCATCATCATCATCATTACGATCATCATCATCATCATCATCATCATCATTACGATCATCATCATCATCATCATCATCATCACCATCATCATCATCAGGATAATGGCTCAAATACTCACAGAATAAGATTCTGCTTACTGCTTCGCGTATCTTTAGTATTATGTGAAGCATGATGTATTTGTTAGTAGGGGATTCAAACACTGGAAAAAAGCACTAAACGTGTTTCACAAACATGATCACACAAAGCTTGTGTTTGTCTCCTGAAGGTGAGTGCATTAGAAGCTGACTGAAGCAGCAAATCCTGATGAAATTACACAGACAGGGGAGGACATGTGATGTTTTGCGTATGGAATTAAAGAAGTTTGAATCCCATCATCCCTAATCTCGTCTACACACGGTGTAAAGCGCCCCCTGGTGGACGAAGCTTGTGTTACAATCCTGATGTTCTTAAAGGGACAGTCCTTGTAATTCACTGTTGTTCTAATGCTGTGGCTCTCTTTCTTTTTCTGACTTTTTAACCGAGTTACATGTAAATATGTCATATTTGTCTATCACTGTATTTCTCTAAACGTCAGAAACAAACAACAACAAAAAACACATACAGGTTAATATTATTTCCAAGACTTCGTTAAAAAGTTTAATTGCCAGTGTTTTCACAGCTTTTTTTTCTGTTGGATCAATTAGAACATTTATTACTAATTGTATTATATACTTTTATTAAAAAGTAAAATAATCACCATCAATCTCATGTGTATATTATGTGGCAAATTCAGGAGATTCAATATAAATTCTCAGAAAATGCATTTAATACCAATATATTGAAACGTCTGTTTATATACCCATACTCCCTTAATAAAGGAGTCCAGACATTAGAAAAATATCAGTCTACACACATGTTTTATATTTAATATGAGAGAAATACACACTGCGCAAACCAAAAGTAGATATTACCCACCGGATGAAGAAGGGTTGGTTCTCCACAGAACATAAAATATTCTTTTTTTTTTTTTTCGTGTTCGCGTTTATGAGGAAAAAAACAATGTTACGGACGCGACAGTTCTCCGCTACGGACGCTCTGTGCATATTCACAGAGACCTCAAACAGAAAGCACAAAGCATTTCTTTAAAGTGAATTTCCTTTGTATTAATTGTATCTTAATTTTAATCAATGTTTCATCGACCAATTACCTGGATTTAATAAATAAGAAGTACATATAGCAGACAATAGATAATCACGACACGGAGGCGCCGGCGCGTGAACTGGAGCGCGTCTCATAAATGAACCGAAACTCAGCGTATAAGGCAGCCTAGTCCACAGACCTGAGAAATATATCTATATTGAAATGTCTACTTTTAAACAGAACAATTCGAAAAGAAAACAGACTGCTCTCTGCTTATGTAATCCGTATGAAATGTGCTTTTCTCTCTGGCGCGTTCACTACTTACAGCATCGTCAACTTCATCTTTGCAGCCGACACTGACAGAAAACACTTGTTTATTAATAAACAATTAAAATGTCTTCTTGCTATATTTGACATATTCATAATCATTACTTTTGCTGGTTCTTTGTGACAGCTTTTAGGTGCTTTATTGGCGGCGCCACCATTACATGTTACATGAACGCGTCACCACCGCATCACCCCGTCACTATTTTGAGTTTGTGTCAGCTAAAGATGGCAATAGTAAGGTTTGTTGTACAATCTGGTGGCGACAAAGTGCTATCTAGCTACCTAAAAAAAAAACATACAATTTGAAGAAACATTTGGAGTCAGGTCAAGAAAGACTGTCTTTATTTTATATTTTAGAAAAACATGTATTTATGTTAAGTGAAGTCAAGAAAGAATGTCTTTATTTAATTTTTTTATAAAAACATGTATTTTTTCAGGAAATAGTTTTTAAGTTCAGCTTAAAATGTCAGGAGATACATTGTTGATGTTACTGTTAAAAATGCACTTCCAGTAAAGTGAGTGTTGGCGAACCGGCTGTCATCTTCATGTTGAGGCGGCGGTGTCGTCGGCAGCTGCTGAATGTAACTAATAAAGAAACTTGGAATCTAACTTAGTTACTTTTAAAATCAAGTAATCTGTAAAGTAACTATAAGTTACTTTTTAAAGGAGTAATCAGTAATCCGATTACTTTTTCAAAGTAACTGTGGCAACACTGTCTAAAACCAGCAGCAAGCCAGTGAAGGGCCTTCAGCACAGGAGATGTGTGACCTCCTGCTGGTCCTCGTCACAAGCCTAGCGCTGCATTGTGTACAACGTGCAGTCGATCTATAGAAGATTTATTCAAACCAGTGTACAGCAAGCATACAACAAGCATCTCCATCTCTTTTTTTGAAACCATAGATCTAATCTTAGCAATGTTCCTGAGATGGAAAAAACAACCAGACTTAACATGACTGTTAAAACACATCGATCTGTCAATGACTCCCAGATTTCTCATGTCACTGCGGTCAGAGGATGATAGACCCCGAGGGCCTGCCTAACCCAGTCAACACTGGATGTCGGATAGACGTGCAGATCATGTCTATATTGGGTCCGTCGGTCCATGACCAATTCTGGACATCTTATTCAACGTCCAAACTAGGTCCACAATTTGGACGTCCAACCATGACCCAACTTGGATGTCATATTGACATTCAACATTTGACCTTAGAAATGCGTCATTTTTTGGACATGATTTGTACGTTTATGACAGGTGCAGGAAATGTACATGATTAATATATAATATTTTTTATTGACAAATATCAACATTGTTGTTATCAACATGATTAATACATATAAATACAGATTATTAATAATTATTTAAGATCGTTTTCCAAAAACTCCATTTGATTGTCTCAGCACCAGGTGATAACTGGAGACGCAGATTAATATAGTTTTCCTGTGGCTCAAACCGTAGAGCATTGGTGCTTGCAACGCTAGATCATGGGTTCGATTCCCAGGGAAAGCAAGAACTGATAGGAATATGAATGTGTAATGCAATATAAGTCACTTAAGATAAAAAGCATCTGCCAAATGCAGAAATGTAAATACAATGGTACAGAAAACACGTCCTCCACCCTTTTGAAACATGGGACTACAGTTATAGAAGTTGTATAAAAACAATGTTAAATTTGATGTTGAAAAGACGTCCACATTTGGACTGTAAATGACCCTTACACGGAGGTGCCACGGATGTCAACATTAGACGTGCGGTAGATGTCGTCGTCTGGCGTTACAAAACAACCCCTTCAGTGACCGAAACTGGACGTCCAGAAATGTCATAGAAAAGACGTCCCTCCGACGCCACATTGCGCAGTGGGAATGTCGTTTCTGGGGCAAAAATCATCACCTCTGTTTTATCCGTATTAAGTTGCAGAAAGTTCTCAGCCATCCATAAACAGTTCAGCAGAAGGGAAAGTTTGTCTCTATCTGGACTAAATTAAATAAATAACTGGATGTCATTAAAGATAAATCATTGTCTTGTATAAATTAGGTGTTACATATTTACAAATATTATAGGTCTTAAAGGGATAGGTCACCCAAAAATGTAAATTGTCATAATTTACTCATCATCATGTCATCGCAAACCTGTATGAATGTCTTTCTTCTGTGGAACATAAAAGAATATAATTTGAGAAAAATCTGTGTTTTTGTTTTGCTTTTGGTCCATACATTAGAAGTCAAGGTCAACCCAACGTGGTTTGGTTACAACATTCTTTAACATATCCTCGCTTGTGTTTCACAGAACGACAGAAGTCAGGCATGCGGGTCTGGAACGACATGAGACAGTAAATGATGACAGAATTTAATATCAGTAAATGTACTGACGTGTACGGGATTTTCCTTCAGCAGTATCACTCTGTATTTATTTTATTCATAGATATTTTAGACATGACACCTTCATAATCATAACACACGTCATGAATATGAAGGAGGTTTTATGCATGTTTATGACATCACATCTGCCATTAAGTGTCATTCGCTCATTTATGACATTTTTTATGCAAATATGACATTGTTTGAGATGTCTTTGTTATGACAACTTGACATTACCAAGACAACATAACCTGTCATAAATATGTCTGATAATGATTAATGATCAAACTTAAAAAACCCAAACTTAAAAGCTTTATGGGTTAACATTACATTAAACTGTGATGTGGTTTTGACATTGGCTGTCATGAGGCATTATAACTGTCATGAGGCATTATAACATGACTGTATAACTGTCATAAATGTTTTTCTTGACCTCAACTACAGTGGTACACAGTGAATGTGTCATTAAAATGAAAAATATTGTAATGCTAACCCATAAAGCTAATTGGTTTTTAAGTTTGATCATTAATCATTATCAGACATATTTATGACAGGTTATGTTGTCTTGGTAATGTCAAGTTGTCATGACAAAGACATCTCAAACAATGTCATATTTGCATTAAAATTAAAAATAATTGAGCGAATGATACTTAATGACAGTTGTCATAAACATTCATAAAACTTCCTTCATATTCATGACGTGTGTTATGTCAGTCTTATGCACACCCCATCAAGTAAAGTGTTACCGAGTTTTGTTTATGTATAATTTTTACATGCTTGGATGACAATGATAAAAAAAAGATTCACATGTTTAAAAGTAGGCTACTTAAACAGCTGGATTGATGTAGATTCGCATGGAGGCCACGGCCTCGGCAGAGCTGAGCGTGACACATCTGGATCCGGTTAGTCAGTCACAGGAAGCAGCTGTTGTCTTCTGGGATCTGCTTCCCACTCTCCATTCCCTTCTTTATCACTCTTGACTCACAATCTCTCCCTCTCTCTCCTCATGCTTATTCTTTGCCCAGCCATTTATAGTTGTATGTGTAGTTGAGGAATGTCTACAGCGCTGAAATGTGTCCTTCTCCACTCCTCATGAAGTTGGCCATTGTTTCTGTTTACTGAGCAGAGCTTTGACCTCTTTTCCCAAACATCCCGTCGTGACGCCCCGTCCTTCCCTCCCTCTGTTTTCTTCTCTTCTGCTCTTGCACAACTTCCTTGTTTTCCTCTTGGTGTTCACTACAGACTCCTGCAGGTAATGGACAAGCTCTCTCTTTCACTGTTTGATTAGTTGCTGGTTTATGATACTCACAACATGCTCACGCACTTCAGTCACAGTTTCTGAAATCTTTATGTCTTTGTGGATGAATGTCAAAAATAGGAGACTTGATACAAATTTAGTGGCAGACAGAAAAAGTACAGGCTTTAAGATTTGGCATACAGTCCAGCATACAGTCCAGAAGTTTGAAGGTTTCAGCATTAGAATACTTCAGTGCTTTCGCAGCATCAATGACCAGTTGTTATATGATCGGCTGCTAGTGTGTTCAGGGAGGTTGTTAAAGCGTTGGCATGTGGTCACTAGTATGAAGACAATACTGTGGTCAGTCACTTTTAAAAGTAATGAGTTATAACATTGCATTATTCCCTAAGTAACTGTAGTGATGGTGGAGTAAAGCTGTTGTGTAACTGTGTTGCAGTGATGGTGGAGTAAAGCTGTTGTGTATCTGTGTTGAAGTGATGGTGGAGTAAAGCTGTTGTGTAACTGTGCTGCAGTGATGGTGGAGTAAAGCTGTTGTGTTACTGTGCTGTAGTGATGGTGGAGTAAAGCTGTTGTGTAACTGTGCTGTAGTGATGGTGGAGTAAAGCTGTTGTGTAACTGTGTTGCAGTGATGGTGGAGTAAAGCTGTTGTTGTTACTGTGTTGCAGTGATGGTGGAGTAAAGCTGTTGTGTAACTGTGCTGCAGTGATGGTGGAGTAAAGCTGTTGTGTAACTGTGCTGTAGTGATGGTGGAGTAAAGCTGTTGTGTAACTGTGTTGCAGTGATGGTGGAGTAAAGCTGTTGTGTAACTGTGTTGCAGTGATGGTGGAGTAAAGCTGTTGTTGTTACTGTGTTGCAGTGATGGTGGAGTAAAGCTGTTGTGTAACTGTGCTATAGTGATGGTGGAGTAAAGCTGTTGTGTAACTGTGCTGCAGTGATGGTGGAGTAAAGCTGTTGTGTAACTGTGCTGCAGTGATGGTGGAGTAAAGCTGTTGTGTAACTGTGCTGCAGTGATGGTGGAGTAAAGCTGTTGTGTAACTGTGCTGCAGTGATGGTGGAGTAAAGCTGTTGTGTAACTGTGTTGCAGTGATGGTGGAGTAAAGCTGTTGTGTAACTGTGCTGCAGTGATGGTGGAGTAAAGCTGTTGTGTAACTGTGTTGCAGTGATGGTGGAGTAAAGCTGTTGTGTTACTGTGTTGCAGTGATGGTGGAGTAAAGCTGTTGTGTAACTGTGCTATAGTGATGGTGGAGTAAAGCTGTTGTGTAACTGTGCTGCAGTGATGGTGGAGTAAAGCTGTTGTGTAACTGTGCTGCAGTGATGGTGGAGTAAAGCTGTTGTGTAACTGTGCTGCAGTGATGGTGGAGTAAAGCTGTTGTGTAACTGTGCTGCAGTGATGGTGGAGTAAAGCTGTTGTGTTACTGTGTTGCAGTGATGGTGGAGTAAAGCTGTTGTGTAACTGTGCTGCAGTGATGGTGGAGTAAAGCTGTTGTGTAACTGTGCTGCAGTGATGGTGGAGTAAAGCTGTTGTGTAACTGTGTTGCAGTGATGGTGGAGTAAAGCTGTTGTGTTACTGTGTTGCAGTGATGGTGGAGTAAAGCTGTTGTGTAACTGTGCTATAGTGATGGTGGAGTAAAGCTGTTGTGTAACTGTGCTGCAGTGATGGTGGAGTAAAGCTGTTGTGTAACTGTGCTGCAGTGATGGTGGAGTAAAGCTGTTGTGTAACTGTGCTGCAGTGATGGTGGAGTAAAGCTGTTGTGTTACTGTGTTGCAGTGATGGTGGAGTAACGCTGTTGTGTAACTGTGTTGCAGTGATGGTGGAGTAAAGCTGTTGTGTTACTGTGTTGCAGTGATGGTGGAGTAAAGCTGTTGTGTTACTGTGCTGTAGTGATGGTGGAGTAAAGCTGTTGTGTAACTGTGCTGCAGTGATGGTGGAGTAAAGCTGTTGTGTAACTGTGTTGCAGTGATGGTGGAGTAAAGCTGTTGTGTAACTGTGCTGTAGTGATGGTGGAGTAAAGCTGTTGTGTAACTGTGCTGTAGTGATGGTGGAGTAAAGCTGTTGTGTAACTGTGCTGTAGTGATGGTGGAGTAAAGCTGTTGTGTAACTGTGCTGTAGTGATGGTGGAGTAAAGCTGTTGTGTTACTGTGCTGTAGTGATGGTGGAGTAAAGCTGTTGTGTTACTGTGCTGTAGTGATGGTGGAGTAAAGCTGTTGTGTAACTGTGCTGCAGTGATGGTGGAGTAAAGCTGTTGTGTAACTGTGTTGCAGTGATGGTGGAGTAAAGCTGTTGTGTTACTGTGTTGCAGTGATGGTGGAGTAAAGCTGTTGTGTAACTGTGCTATAGTGATGGTGGAGTAAAGCTGTTGTGTAACTGTGCTGCAGTGATGGTGGAGTAAAGCTGTTGTGTAACTGTGCTGCAGTGATGGTGGAGTAAAGCTGTTGTGTAACTGTGCTGCAGTGATGGTGGAGTAAAGCTGTTGTGTAACTGTGCTGCAGTGATGGTGGAGTAAAGCTGTTGTGTTACTGTGTTGCAGTGATGGTGGAGTAAAGCTGTTGTGTAACTGTGTTGCAGTGATGGTGGAGTAAAGCTGTTGTGTTACTGTGTTGCAGTGATGGTGGAGTAAAGCTGTTGTGTTACTGTGCTGTAATGATGGTGGAGTAAAGCTGTTGTGTAACTGTGCTGCAGTGATGGTGGAGTAAAGCTGTTGTGTAACTGTGTTGCAGTGATGGTGGAGTAAAGCTGTTGTGTAACTGTGCTGTAGTGATGGTGGAGTAAAGCTGTTGTGTAACTGTGCTGCAGTGATGGTGGAGTAAAGCTGTTGTGTAACTGTGCTGTAGTGATGGTGGAGTAAAGCTGTTGTGTAACTGTGCTGTAGTGATGGTGGAGTAAAGCTGGTGTGTTACTGTGTTGCAGTGATGGTGGAGTAAAGCTGTTGTGTAACTGTGCTGTAGTGATGGTGGAGTAAAGCTGTTGTGTAACTGTGCTGTAGTGATGGTAGAGTAAAGCTGTTGTGTTACTGTGTTGCAGTGATGGTGGAGTAAAGCTGTTGTGTAACTGTGCTGTAGTGATGGTGGAGTAAAGCTGTTGTGTAACTGTGCTGTAGTGATGGTGGAGTAAAGCTGTTGTGTAACTGTGCTGTAGTGATGGTGGAGTAAAGCTGTTGTGTTACTGTGTTGCAGTGATGGTGGAGTAAAGCTGTTGTGTAACTGTGCTGCAGTGATGGTGGAGTAAAGCTGTTGTGTAACTGTGCTGTAGTGATGGTGGAGTAAAGCTGTTGTGTAACTGTGCTGTAGTGATGGTGGAGTAAAGCTGTTGTGTAACTGTGCTGCAGTGATGGTGGAGTAAAGCTGTTGTGTAACTGTGCTGTAGTGATGGTGGAGTAAAGCTGTTGTGTTACTGTGTTGCGGTGATGGTGGAGTAAAGCTGTTGTGTAACTGTGCTGCAGTGATGGTGGAGTAAAGCTGTTGTTGTAACTGTGCTGTAGTGATGGTGGAGTAAAGCTGTTGTGTTACTGTGTTGCAGTGATGGTGGAGTAAAGCTGTTGTGTAACTGTGCTGCAGTGATGGTGGAGTAAAGCTGTTGTTGTAACTGTGCTGTAGTGATGGTGGAGTAAAGCTGTTGTGTAACTGTGCTGCACTGATGGTGGAGTAAAGCTGTTGTGTAACTGTGCTATAGTGATGGTGGAGTAAAGCTGTTGTGTTACTGTGCTGCAGTGATGGTGAAGTAAAGCTGTTGTTGTAACTGTGCTGTAGTGATGGTGGAGTAAAGCTGTTGTGTTACTGTGCTGCAGTGATGGTGGAGTAAAGCTGTTGTTGTAACTGTGCTGTAGTGATGGTGGAGTAAAGCTGTTGTGTAACTGTGCTGCACTGATGGTGGAGTAAAGCTGTTATGTAACTGTGCTGCAGTGATGGTGGAGTAAAGCTGTTGTTGTAACTGTGCTGTAGTGATGGTGGAGTAAAGCTGTTGTGTTACTGTGCTGCAGTGATGGTGGAGTAAAGGTGGAGTAAAGCTGTTGTGTTACTGTGCTGTAGTGATGGTGGAGTAAAGCTGTTGTTGTAACTGTCCTGTAGTGATGGTCGAGTAAAGCTGTTGTTGTAACTCTGCTGCAGTGATGGTGGAGTATAGCTGTTGTGTAACTGTGCTGCAGTTATGGTGGAGTAAAGCTGTTGTGTTACTGTGCTGTAGTGATGGTGGAGTAAAGCTGTTGTTGTAACTGTCCTGTAGTGATGGTCGAGTAAAGCTGTTGTTGTAACTCTGCTGCAGTAATGGTGTAGTAAAGCTGTTGTGTAACTGTGCTGTAGTGATGGTGGAGTAAAGCTGTTGTGTAACTGTGCTGTAGTGATGGTGGAGTATAGCTGTTGTGTAACTGTGCTGCAGTGATGGTGGAGTAAAGCTGTTGTGTAACTGTGCTGTAGTGATGGTGGAGTAAAGCTGTTGTGTAACTGTGCTGCACTGATGGTGGAGTAAAGCTGTTGTGTAACTGTGCTGCACTGATGGTGGAGTAAAGCTGTTATGTAACTGTGCTGCAGTGATGGCGGAGTAAAGCTGTTGTTGTTACTGTGCTGCAGTGATGGTTGAGTAAAGCTGTTGTTGTAACTGTGCTGCAGTGATGGTGGAGTAAAGCTGTTGTGTAACTGTGCTGTAGTGATGGTGGAGTAAAGCTGTTGTGTAACTGTGCTGCACTGATGGTGGAGTAAAGCTGTTGTTGTTACTGTGCTGCAGTGATGGTGGAGTAAAGCTGTTGTGTAACTGTGCTGCAGTGATGGTGGAGTAAAGCTGTTGTTGTAACTGTGCTGTAGTGATGGTGGAGTAAAGCTGTTGTGTAACTGTGCTGCAGTGATGGTGGAGTAAAGCTGTTGTGTAACTGTGCTGCAGTGATGGTGGAGTAAAGCTGTTGTGTAACTGTGCTGCAGTGATGGTGGAGTAAAGCTGTTGTATATCTGTGTTGCAGTGATGGTGGAGTAAAGCTGTTGTATATCTGTGTTGCAGTGATGGTGGAGTAAAGCTGTTGTGTTACTGTGCTGTAGTGATGATGGAGTAAAGCTGTTGTGTAACTGTGCTGCAGTGATGGTGGAGTAAAGCTGTTGTGTAACTGTGCTGTAGTGATGGTGGAGTAAAGCTGTTGTGTAACTGTGCTGCAGTGATGGTGGAGTAAAGCTGTTGTGTAACTGTGCTGCAGTGATGGTGGAGTAAAGCTGTTGTGTAACTGTGCTGTAGTGATGGTGGAGTAAAGCTGTTGTGTTACTGTGTTGCAGTGATGGTGGAGTAAAGCTGTTGTGTAACTGTGCTGCAGTGATGGTGGAGTAAAGCTGTTGTGTAACTGTGTTGCAGTGGTGGTGGAGTAAAGCTGTTGTGTATCTGTGTTGCAATGATGGTGGAGTAAAGCTGTAGTGTATCTGTGTTGCAATGATGGTGGAGTAAAGCTGTTGTGTAACTGTGCTGCAGTGATGGTGGAGTAAAGCTGTTGTGTAACTGTGCTGCAGTGATGGTGGAGTAAAGCTGTTGTGTAACTGTGCTGCAGTGATGGTGGAGTAAAGCTGTTGTGTAACTGTGCTGCAGTGATGGTGGAGTAAAGCTGTTGTGTAACTGTGCTGCAGTGATGGTGGAGTAAAGCTGTTGTGTTACTGTGTTGCAGTGATGGTGGAGTAAAGCTGTTGTGTAACTGTGCTGTAGTGATGGTGGAGTAAAGCTGTTGTGTAACTGTGCTGCAGTGATGGTGGAGTAAAGCTGTTGTGTAACTGTGTTGCAGTGATGGTGGAGTAAAGCTGTTGTGTTACTGTGTTGCAGTGATGGTGGAGTAAAGCTGTTGTGTAACTGTGCTATAGTGATGGTGGAGTAAAGCTGTTGTGTAACTGTGCTGCAGTGATGGTGGAGTAAAGCTGTTGTGTAACTGTGCTGCAGTGATGGTGGAGTAAAGCTGTTGTGTAACTGTGCTGCAGTGATGGTGGAGTAAAGCTGTTGTGTTACTGTGTTGCAGTGATGGTGGAGTAACGCTGTTGTGTAACTGTGTTGCAGTGATGGTGGAGTAAAGCTGTTGTGTTACTGTGTTGCAGTGATGGTGGAGTAAAGCTGTTGTGTTACTGTGCTGTAGTGATGGTGGAGTAAAGCTGTTGTGTAACTGTGCTGCAGTGATGGTGGAGTAAAGCTGTTGTGTAACTGTGTTGCAGTGATGGTGGAGTAAAGCTGTTGTGTAACTGTGCTGTAGTGATGGTGGAGTAAAGCTGTTGTGTAACTGTGCTGTAGTGATGGTGGAGTAAAGCTGTTGTGTAACTGTGCTGTAGTGATGGTGGAGTAAAGCTGTTGTGTAACTGTGCTGTAGTGATGGTGGAGTAAAGCTGTTGTGTTACTGTGCTGTAGTGATGGTGGAGTAAAGCTGTTGTGTTACTGTGCTGTAGTGATGGTGGAGTAAAGCTGTTGTGTAACTGTGCTGCAGTGATGGTGGAGTAAAGCTGTTGTGTAACTGTGTTGCAGTGATGGTGGAGTAAAGCTGTTGTGTTACTGTGTTGCAGTGATGGTGGAGTAAAGCTGTTGTGTAACTGTGCTATAGTGATGGTGGAGTAAAGCTGTTGTGTAACTGTGCTGCAGTGATGGTGGAGTAAAGCTGTTGTGTAACTGTGCTGCAGTGATGGTGGAGTAAAGCTGTTGTGTAACTGTGCTGCAGTGATGGTGGAGTAAAGCTGTTGTGTAACTGTGCTGCAGTGATGGTGGAGTAAAGCTGTTGTGTTACTGTGTTGCAGTGATGGTGGAGTAAAGCTGTTGTGTAACTGTGTTGCAGTGATGGTGGAGTAAAGCTGTTGTGTTACTGTGTTGCAGTGATGGTGGAGTAAAGCTGTTGTGTTACTGTGCTGTAGTGATGGTGGAGTAAAGCTGTTGTGTAACTGTGCTGCAGTGATGGTGGAGTAAAGCTGTTGTGTAACTGTGTTGCAGTGATGGTGGAGTAAATCTGTTGTGTAACTGTGCTGTAGTGATGGTGGAGTAAAGCTGGTGTGTTACTGTGTTGCAGTGATGGTGGAGTAAAGCTGTTGTGTAACTGTGCTGTAGTGATGGTGGAGTAAAGCTGTTGTGTAACTGTGCTGTAGTGATGGTAGAGTAAAGCTGTTGTGTTACTGTGTTGCAGTGATGGTGGAGTAAAGCTGTTGTGTAACTGTGCTGTAGTGATGGTGGAGTAAAGCTGTTGTGTAACTGTGCTGTAGTGATGGTGGAGTAAAGCTGTTGTGTAACTGTGCTGTAGTGATGGTGGAGTAAAGCTGTTGTGTTACTGTGTTGCAGTGATGGTGGAGTAAAGCTGTTGTGTAACTGTGCTGCAGTGATGGTGGAGTAAAGCTGTTGTGTAACTGTGCTGTAGTGATGGTGGAGTAAAGCTGTTGTGTAACTGTGCTGTAGTGATGGTGGAGTAAAGCTGTTGTGTAACTGTGCTGCAGTGATGGTGGAGTAAAGCTGTTGTGTAACTGTGCTGTAGTGATGGTGGAGTAAAGCTGTTGTGTTACTGTGTTGCGGTGATGGTGGAGTAAAGCTGTTGTGTAACTGTGCTGCAGTGATGGTGGAGTAAAGCTGTTGTTGTAACTGTGCTGTAGTGATGGTGGAGTAAAGCTGTTGTGTTACTGTGTTGCAGTGATGGTGGAGTAAAGCTGTTGTGTAACTGTGCTGCAGTGATGGTGGAGTAAAGCTGTTGTTGTAACTGTGCTGTAGTGATGGTGGAGTAAAGCTGTTGTGTAACTGTGCTGCACTGATGGTGGAGTAAAGCTGTTGTGTAACTGTGCTATAGTGATGGTGGAGTAAAGCTGTTGTGTTACTGTGCTGCAGTGATGGTGAAGTAAAGCTGTTGTTGTAACTGTGCTGTAGTGATGGTGGAGTAAAGCTGTTGTGTTACTGTGCTGCAGTGATGGTGGAGTAAAGCTGTTGTTGTAACTGTGCTGTAGTGATGGTGGAGTAAAGCTGTTGTGTAACTGTGCTGCACTGATGGTGGAGTAAAGCTGTTATGTAACTGTGCTGCAGTGATGGTGGAGTAAAGCTGTTGTTGTAACTGTGCTGTAGTGATGGTGGAGTAAAGCTGTTGTGTTACTGTGCTGCAGTGATGGTGGAGTAAAGGTGGAGTAAAGCTGTTGTGTTACTGTGCTGTAGTGATGGTGGAGTAAAGCTGTTGTTGTAACTGTCCTGTAGTGATGGTCGAGTAAAGCTGTTGTTGTAACTCTGCTGCAGTGATGGTGGAGTATAGCTGTTGTGTAACTGTGCTGCAGTTATGGTGGAGTAAAGCTGTTGTGTTACTGTGCTGTAGTGATGGTGGAGTAAAGCTGTTGTTGTAACTGTCCTGTAGTGATGGTCGAGTAAAGCTGTTGTTGTAACTCTGCTGCAGTAATGGTGTAGTAAAGCTGTTGTGTAACTGTGCTGTAGTGATGGTGGAGTAAAGCTGTTGTGTAACTGTGCTGTAGTGATGGTGGAGTATAGCTGTTGTGTAACTGTGCTGCAGTGATGGTGGAGTAAAGCTGTTGTGTAACTGTGCTGTAGTGATGGTGGAGTAAAGCTGTTGTGTAACTGTGCTGCACTGATGGTGGAGTAAAGCTGTTGTGTAACTGTGCTGCACTGATGGTGGAGTAAAGCTGTTATGTAACTGTGCTGCAGTGATGGCGGAGTAAAGCTGTTGTTGTTACTGTGCTGCAGTGATGGTTGAGTAAAGCTGTTGTTGTAACTGTGCTGCAGTGATGGTGGAGTAAAGCTGTTGTGTAACTGTGCTGTAGTGATGGTGGAGTAAAGCTGTTGTGTAACTGTGCTGCACTGATGGTGGAGTAAAGCTGTTGTTGTTACTGTGCTGCAGTGATGGTGGAGTAAAGCTGTTGTGTAACTGTGCTGCAGTGATGGTGGAGTAAAGCTGTTGTTGTAACTGTGCTGTAGTGATGGTGGAGTAAAGCTGTTGTGTAACTGTGCTGCAGTGATGGTGGAGTAAAGCTGTTGTGTAACTGTGCTGCAGTGATGGTGGAGTAAAGCTGTTGTGTAACTGTGCTGCAGTGATGGTGGAGTAAAGCTGTTGTATATCTGTGTTGCAGTGATGGTGGAGTAAAGCTGTTGTATATCTGTGTTGCAGTGATGGTGGAGTAAAGCTGTTGTGTTACTGTGCTGTAGTGATGATGGAGTAAAGCTGTTGTGTAACTGTGCTGCAGTGATGGTGGAGTAAAGCTGTTGTGTAACTGTGCTGTAGTGATGGTGGAGTAAAGCTGTTGTGTAACTGTGCTGCAGTGATGGTGGAGTAAAGCTGTTGTGTAACTGTGCTGCAGTGATGGTGGAGTAAAGCTGTTGTGTAACTGTGCTGTAGTGATGGTGGAGTAAAGCTGTTGTGTTACTGTGTTGCAGTGATGGTGGAGTAAAGCTGTTGTGTAACTGTGCTGCAGTGATGGTGGAGTAAAGCTGTTGTGTAACTGTGTTGCAGTGGTGGTGGAGTAAAGCTGTTGTGTATCTGTGTTGCAATGATGGTGGAGTAAAGCTGTAGTGTATCTGTGTTGCAATGATGGTGGAGTAAAGCTGTTGTGTAACTGTGCTGCAGTGATGGTGGAGTAAAGCTGTTGTGTAACTGTGCTGTAGTGATGGTGGAGTAAAGCTGTTGTGTAACTGTGCTGCAGTGATGGTGGAGTAAAGCTGTTGTGTAAATCTATGCTGCAGTGATGGTGGAGTAAAGCTGTTGTGTAACTGTGCTGCAGTGATGGTGGAGTAAAGCTGTTGTGTAACTGTGCTGTAGTGATGGTGGAGTAAAGCTGTTGTGTAACTGTGTTGCAGTGGTGGTGGAGTAAAGCTGTTGTGTATCTGTGTTGCAATGATGGTGGAGTGTCCAGCAGCCACAGGAGCGTCGGAGCCGATCAGCGTGGTGACGGGCGGCAGTAAACCATTGCACCGCTTCCTCAAAGGACAACCCAAGATTATCGGAGTGAGACACACAACACCACCCTTTCACATGAAGAAATCTATTAAAACTCAGATCAATCAGGAATCATCCAAATAAATAAACCTAATTCCAAAGGGGAATCAATATTATTTTTCTGTCTCCACTCGCAGATATGTTTCCTTGGTTTAAGCAAATACTTAATTTGGATGGTCCCTTTAACACATTTTGTTGACTATAAGTAAAGTTGCACCTACATGTCTACTAGTTCCCTTTCAGTCGCTCACGTTCGATGTAGTCGACTGATTGGGATCACACTTAGGTAGCCTGTCATCTTCGAGTATTGATAAAATGAGCCAATGCACACATTGCCGTGCCCCGCAGCGCGGGTATGAATACGGAAGTGGATGCACGCACCACTTGTCTTTCGCTTCGGAGCCGATCGGTCTTCATGACGGTGTCTCTGAAGAGTGTTATATTACAACGACCAAGGGTGTCGGTGCTTCTTCAGGAAGTCTCTCCTGGTGCTGGTGGTTTTACAGCGCGAATGCAGCGGTGGTCGCGAGCCTTCTGAGCTCTCAACTGCTGTTTAAACAGCATCAGATTTCTGTGTTTGTGTTTGTTTGTCTGACGGCCAGTTGAAGGCGAACCATCGCCCGAAGTACAGGCTGAACCATCCCTGTCGGTGTTGCCGCGATCCTTCCCCTGTGTGCTCTGGTACTGGTGAAAGTTTTTCATTTCCCGAAAGAGCAACACGGGTGCGTTTGCGTCTTTTTCAAGATGTCACTCCTCTATCTCACCGCAGCCGGTGGAGCCCCCCGTTGAGCGCGATGGTCCCTCTGTAATGGACCGAACAGCCGTTTCATTCAGGGTCCCTCCAGAGGACAGGATGCCGATTGCAGCATCGGAGGGTGAGCTGGCCTCTGGAGATGATGACTCGGCTGCGAGTGTAACGTTGCCCGGGCCAGATCTAGAAATGTCAGCTATGCTGAAACGGGCCGCCAAGGCTGTCCGGCTCGTGTGCACCGTGTCCCGAACAGTCTCAGTTGAATGATAGGTTACTCGGGCCGGGCTGCGCTGGTTCTCAGCCCGCCGCCCCAGTGCCTTTCTTTCCCGAAGTGCATGGAGAGCTTACCAGGTCGTGGACGGCACCTTTTTCTGACAAAAACTCAGAACTTTTTCATCCCCCTGCCGCCGCTCCCGCTGGGCCTCAGCAGCAGCCTCCATCCATGCCTCAGCGTGGAGCCAGCCGCAGGCTGCATCCATCTAAGTGTCCCTGAGACAGGCCACCCTGGGATGGGGGGACAAGCTCTTCAGATGGTTAGTGTTCCGCTGCCCGAATTGTCAAAAGAGCAAATTCCTCCGTTCCTGTGTTCCAAGAGGCGCAGACTGGCAGTGTGCGACCCTGCAAAGCCTTGCACCCCTCAGCCCCCTCTTGTGTCGCCAGCCGGCAGCTGGGTGTGGTTCGAGGAACCGATTATGCCTTCTTACGCACCCCCTGCCCTCACATGGAGACAGGTAAATGTTGCACCGCACATTCAGACCCTGCTTCGGGCCTTCCAAGGCCTTCTGTGGTGCCCCTGGTCCCCCTAGAGTTGGGGGCTGGGCGAAACCTATCACGTTCGCTAGAGAACTAGCCTATGTGTCGAACCGCTGCTTCCCGAGAGCTCCCTTCACATGAAGCCAGTTTCACTGTAAGCCCGGTCCGAAGTGTCGGCTTGCTGCGCCTTTCCCCTCCTATGGACTGGATATGTGTGCCATTTTTGCTCTGGTGGAGTTCCTCTTTAGCCGAAACATGTTGAGTTCCTCCACACCCTTCGGCAACGGACGTGGCGGAGCGTCCGATACCAGGCCTATCACTTGTATACACTGGTGGAACCTGTGTTAGGCTGGGTCCCATATGTTGTGATACCTACAGCGGTCCCATATGAGTATTCTTCCGCGGTACGGCTCCCTGCGGCGCGCCCGTGTCTTCCCTTGGCAGAGCCCACTCTGCCATCACTGACCGTGATGACCGGCTATAGGCTGGAGCCACCTCAGTGACATTCCATATGCCCGGTAACGCTCAGTCCATATATGTATCCTCCACATGTTACCTCCCTTCGGGCAGGATCTGGCTTCCGCAGCGTCTTCCTTTACAACGAAAGGGCACGCTTTCCCAGTGTTATCCAAGTCTGACTGAGTGGGTCTTGCGGAACATCAGTGACTTCCCTGGCCTAAGCCCTGTCCTAACTCTGCCTCAATAATGCGGGGGGATCAGGAAGCTTTTGTCTAGGCACTGGAAGGTGGCAGCACTAGTGGCATTTTAACAGGGATCCCAATCAGTCTACACGTCGACTATGTCGAACGTGAGCGACTGAAAGGGAACGTCTCGGTTACGTATGTAACCCTCGTTCCCTGAAGGAAGGAAAGGAGACGTAGTCCCGTCGCCACTATTGCTGGACCAACGCTGACCCCTTTCCGTATTCATACATGCGCTGCGGAGCGTGGATGCAAAGCTCGCACGCCAATGTGTGCATTGGCTCGTTTGATCAATACTCGAAGATGACAGCCTCGCTAAGCGTGATCCCAATCTGTCGACTACGTCTCCGTTCCCTCTCCTTCAGGGAACAAGGGTTACATACGTAACCGAGACGTTCTCATTAGAGTGTTGGTAGAGTATTAGTAGACTGGTAGGGTCAGTAGAATAAGCTTACATGTAGTTGCAGAGTTACTTGTAGTCAGTAGAATCTCTGTTGGAGGAACATCATAATAAAGAGTTAACAGATATTAAGCAGAAAGTCAACTAATACTCTAATGAGAGTTAGTTTGAGATAGAGAGATAGTTGCAAAGTTACTTATAAGCAACCGAATGTTCAAAAGGGACCATCAAAATAGTGTTAATAATTTCACAAAATGTTTTTTATGTAAGTACATAGTAGTTAAAGACACCTAATATAAAGTGTGACCAAACATATGAATTGAACACTTATTTGAGAAGAATCTTCCACAATATATCTCTATTTAAAATTAATATTAATAGCTATTTGATTGCATTTCTCAAATGTGCAAAAGTGACATACATTCATAACATTTATGAAACTCAAAACAACAAAGGAAATAGCAAAAATGTAGAATGACCTTGTGACAACATCTGCATGCAAAAGTATTTGTCCACTGCTGTTTCCTTCCCATTACTGATGAAGATGAGCAATATCATTGAGAAGCAGTCTTCTGAGAGACGTTTCACATGTGTCTGTCTGTTTCCATGTGTCTGGTGTAAGATTGTGCTGGTGATGATGGCCGTATGCCTGATCATGTTTGGAATCGCCATGAATGAGCAATCAGATGCGATGACGTCAGCAGACATGTACACCCCCTTCTGGCTCGGGATCCTGGTATGCTCTCTTGTGACTATATTAGCATGTTTTGCCTTGAAAGATCGTTCATTACTTCTAAGAAAACTTCTAAGGCCACAACCAACTACACCAATGAACTATGATCAAATGCAAATCTGCTACATCAGGTACAACTTATATCGAACCACTTTTCTTTTCTTTTTTTTGTCCTTTAAATTTAGTTGGCACGTATCATGCCCTAGTTCGGTAGATTAATGTCCTTATTCCTTTATATCCGCGGGATTCGCGTGTGGCGCTGAGATCTGTCTCTCATTAGCAAAACCATCAATGTGTTCACTCATCCATAAACATTATTAGATCCATCGGCTTGACGACAAGTTCCATAATCGTCAACCTACGCCTTTGTTATTGTAAGAGGTTAGCGACCCTTAGCGGCGAAAAAAATTACATATCGTATCTTTAACTGAAATTGCATGTCGTTTTAGTTAACAAAGATACCATTTCACTCACAACAATGTGCAAAATGCAAAAAGGTGTCAGTCATTAAACACAAACTTTAACCAATTTTAAAAAATGTATATAAATATTGATTAAAATGTGTATACATCGTACATCAAACATCAAAACTATTTATCAAATTCAAATGCAAAATGTGTAAATCTGAGATCCTGAAAAAACAGCATATGGTGCGAATATAAAAGTGTTATCTGCATTTTATATGTTACTGTTTTTAATTCATGCACTTTTTGAACTGTGTGAATCTGTGTGTATTATAATTAATATTTAGCAATAGTTAAATACTAAATATCTTACCTTTTTTTGCAGTTCTTTATCTGTGGCCTTTTGTATATACTGTGTGAACGCAACCCCTCCAAAAAGATCGTAAGTGTCTGTTTAGCCTTTGTGTTGCACTGTTTGTACTCATGAATCATTTTGAGAATGCTTGTGTCCAACTACACAATTTTCTCTATGGATTTAAAGTGTAATATTAATATTCTTAAATGTGTTTTATTTTGTTTACACGTTGATGTTTTCTGAACTGATTGCTCACAGATCACAGCCAGCCTTGCTTTGAGTATCATCTCCACCATTGGAGCGTTCTGTGCTTGTGTGGACTTCCTCAAGGCCATCGTTGGGATCCATCACACATATTGGAATCATTTTACTGGCAATCAAACAGCGGAGGAGATACGACATCTCGAACAACATTATGTGAGGGTTTTTATTGATTTAATACCGCTCTGTCATTAATGAATAACTTCATAGGAACAAATGATTAACACCATATTGGGCCCTATCTTGCACCCAGCGCAATTGACTTTGAACACCGACGCATGTATCATTCCTATTTTGCACCCGCGCACAGCGGACTTTTCCCTCCACAGACGCACGTCGGTAAATTAGGGAATGAACTTGCGCTCGCGGGGGAGGTTCAGCGCAAAGAGAAGGCGTGTTCCGGCGCAAAACTTCCATGGTGCTATTTTCCAGTTTTAGAAAGCAATTGCGCCATTGATCAGGAAAAAAACAGTCTAAAGACAGTGGCGCGTTGCGCGTTAGTGATATGGTATTTTAAGGGCGCGTGCTTGGCCATAATGTTAACGCGCATCCACTTTGATTCTCTAATATAAACAGATGCAGCAGTTTTCATTTTTGCAAATCATACATTATTACAAGAAAAAATATTAACACACGAGGGAAATCATTGTTGTGTCCGTGAAGATGTGAAAAAGATCTATCTAGATAAAAAAAAAAAAAAAATCTAGATTAGGCTACACATTTACCCAAATTATACGCCTGTTTAACCGAACCTAATTTGGGTGGGTTTCTCCCATCATCCCCAATGTCACTTCTCTGTGTTTTACGGTCCTGACGAGAACGTCGGCCTCCTCGGCTGTGAACGCTCCTGGCGTGCGCCGGCAAATCCGCCGTTATAATAGCAATCTGCCGTGGAACAAGCGCGCCTGCTCTTAAAGGGAATGTGAGATGGCGCTCTGATTGGTTTATTTCACGTTACGCCCAAACCACACCTATGAATAATGAAGCTACTTCAGACCAACCCCTTTTACATTTGCGTCGGGCGCAAGAGTCATTTATCCCGCTGGGAAAATAGCAACAGCGCCGGGATCCGCCCACAAAGTTACTTGCGCTTTGCACTTTGACACTTGCGTTTCAGATCGTTAAAATAGGGCCCATTAACATTCTAGTAATTGCTATTAACTAACAAGAAACGTCTCAGGTTACGACTGTAACCTATGTTCCCTGAGAACAGGGAACGAGACACTGCGTCAAAGCACTAGGGGAACGCCTTCGCGTGAACCGGTGTCTGAAGCGCTTGTCTAATCACGGTAATCCTATTGGCCGGCGACAGCCTATGACATCATCACCATGCGACCCGGAACTATATAAGGGGAGCCTGGAGAACATGTCAACAACTTATCGTCTGGGGGGACTGTTCAGCAGGCATCCCCATGGCACGGCGGGAAGACGCAGTGCGAGTTCCCTTTCGAAAGTCTCAGGTTACGACTGTGACTTCTCTGAGAACAGGGAACGAGACACTGGGGAAGCGCTAGGGGAACGATCTACCCACGCTGCCATGCTGAGGGGAGTGCATGCCCATTGCCCAATTATGGCTGTGACAAAAACGTCAATAAACGGCAGTTACACTGAAATGCCAAAAACACTCTCCCTTCAGGTCACATACAGGCTCTCAGTGACAGTATTCCCTACGGCCACTGCCCGAGCTTCATGCTAAGCGAGTAAGTAACTTTGTGCTTCCACATGAAGGACTTGACCCAGAGCCAGCTTCAGGGCATGGATACCACAGCCTGATTTAGAGGGGGGTTCCTTTAAGGGAGTATGGCCAGGGGGTCCAAAGGAGTCCCGTCCAGTCACTTTCTGAGGGGGACATAAGGGCAACCCCATATGCCACCAGGGAGGCTGACCTGGTCTAATTGAATGACCTAGTCTTGCCAAAAAACTTTCCTCAACAGAGACTCTGACATATTTTGCCTCACTTATGGAGGCACCCAGTAGGGGGGACTGCAGATAGTGGCAGTGATCGCTCACAGACCGGATCGTAGAGACGGGCACCCTGGAGAGTAGAACTTGCCATAACGCTTTCTAAGCCTTGCAAACGAGAGGAGTAACTCTACTCGATCCTGGATCTACACAGTGCTTCAGAGCCCTGTGGAGGCTGGGCACTCTGAAGAGTCCTTCGACCTTCCGACCAGACTTAGGGAGCCAAGTATTCATACAGAATGATCCTCGGATAGATTCTGGAACACCATACTCAAAACCTGATAAGTATTGACCAGGCTCTGGGCTAGGTTTTGCCTTTGCAATGCTAAGAATCTAACTCGTTGGGGATCCGCCTTCAAGGAGGCCTGTCAAGCCCTAACTACTTGATAGCGGGACTGTTTGCAGAGCTATTCACAGAACTCAGGTGCTCTCACAGACATCTCTGTGGGCCTAGTTATACTTATTTCACATTGCCAACAGGCAGTGTACTCAGCAAAAGTGCTATCGACCCCTTTTAAAGCAAGTGGAGTACAATCTTACGCTACCGATTATCGAGGAGTCCTACTGAACGGCCTACAGCTTCGACTTTCACGGACATCAGCACGGGCATTGCTTTGTTCCCTTAACAGAGTCTCTAACACTATTTGCCTCACTAGTGGAGGCATCCGATAGGGAGGACTGCAGATAGTGGCAGTAAGCACTCACAGACCGGATCATAGAGACGGGGATCCTGGAAAGTAAAACTCAGCATAGCGCTTACTAACCCTTGCAAATGAGGGGAGTGACTCTACTTGATCCTGTATCTGCACGGTGCTTCAGAGCCCTGTGGAGGCTGGGCACTCTGAAAGGGACCCTAATAAGGGGAGCGCCTCCAGCTCTATGGTTTACATTGCCAATGGGCAGTGTACTCAGCAGAAGTGTTATCGACCCTTTAAAGCAAGGGGAGTACAATCTTACGCAACCGCACTATCGAGGAGGCCTACTGTAAGGCCTACGACTTCGAATGTCACGGGCATCAGCCCAGGCAGTGCTTCGGCTCTAAGGGAGCATACTCAACCATCCCAAGTGGGAGGGAGTAACTAATCTGTCTCTACCGGAGCCTGGTTGGTGAAGTGTGATATCTTATATGAGCTATGGGTAGCAAAGTACTCTAAATAAAGACCCTAACAAGGGGAGTACTATCAGCATGACCCTGAGGAATATATCAGGGTCGAGGCCTATTATCTTGTATTTTTACAAGACAGATTTTACATTCTCTACTAAACCCAAGGAAATGAAGGCCACAATAAGCGGCCAACGACATTCAACCTTCAAAAAATCATTTTTCAATTGTAAGGCCTAGCTGGATCAACTAGCTACAATACTCAGCTCTAAAGGGTGGAGGCCTGAGCACACTGCTTCTTACTTTCTAGAGAGAAAAGGCCTGACAACGCCTGTGAGATATCTGCATGGTAGGCTTTGAAGATAGCCTGCTACCTATGCTGCTATCCACCCTGGAAGACCACTAGCATTTTTACGCCTTGTGCAAAACTTCCACCAATTTCCTAGTTACTAAGCCTAAGCCAGAAATCGAGGCGGCCCCGTGAGGGCGGACACACGAATATAAAGTGACTGAATTTCAGAGCTATAATCTCAACGACTCTCTAAAGTGAGAGGAGAAATGCTGCTCTAGTATAAGGTGGCTATCAAGGTGGCCTGAAGAGGGCCAATGCTTGACTCTGTAGTTCAATCTGGAGCTTGACAGAGGGGTGGCCTCAGTAGAATAACTCCCGATAGGGAGGAAGCCATCTCACACACACAAAAGGTTTATTAGGTGCTCGGATGAACGGTGGCCTCACCAGAGAATTCTCCATAAAGCCAAACTGTTCACTACTACAGATTGGCACTACCCATTATATAAGCCTGACGACTCTAACATAAGAGGAGGCCTATAGGAAGGGTATGCATAGCCTACCTATATATGGGAACTTCAGGGCCCTAATTTCACCATCCTATGAAAACCCTATTTCACACCCCCTTAATACTTCCTAACAGGGAACCGTAGCCTATCATTCAACCTTACTAAAAACTCACGTAAAGGGAGAAGACCTACAGAGCTCAACCTTCTGCCCAGAGAGTGATGGTCTAAACGATATTCACAAAAATGGAGGCCTATCACCATAAGAGGACGAAAGAGCGCACTTACTACCAAACCTGACCTACAGGGGGGTTCCAAATTGAAGGAATAACTCATAATAGGTCCAGCCTCAGGCTGATGCAAGAAGCGCTTGGGGTGAAAGATTTAAATTCACATCTGTCAGCAGTTCAGACAGGGTATGCTTGCAAAACCGTCATTGTGTGCAAGTCATCACCAGCCAGACCTGCCACCGCGTATGTCCTGCCATTTATGCGTGCTGTCATATTTAAATGGTCTGAGAGGCAGGGCCGGAGCACTTAGTGTCGATGCCCCTCATCGACACATACCTGTATTCGCGAATCCCCTCAACATCAGCGTAGTTCGTTGAATACGGGTTCTGAATCTACAGGGAATACGCTCAAACAATAAACACACAAGTTGTGTGTCATCAAGTATCAATATCTTAGACAGGATGCACACACTTCCTGAAGCGTTTTTCACAAGCCATGATTACCTTTCTGAAGTTTCAGGTTGAAGCGTCCACACAAAGCAGTCCCTGAAGACGAAAAGATGTTGACATGTTCTCCAGGCTCCCCTTATATACTTCCGGGACGCATGGTGATGATGTCATAGGATGTCGCTGGCCAATAGGATTGCCGTGATTCACGCGAAGGCGTTCCCCTAGCACTTTGACGCAGTGCGAGTTCCCTTTCGAAAGGGAACTGATTAAAGAATGATCAGGTCAGGTGAATGTGACTATTAGCTAATCAATAACTACTATTTTTTCATACCTCCCGGAGGATTACTATTACATTTACATATTTAGCTGACGCTTTTATCCAAAGCGACTTACAATTGCTATATATGTCAGAGGTACATACGCACGCCTCAAGACACCACCACCACCCCCTCCCCCTTTGAAGTAGTATGTACAGGTTCATAATTAATGAGAGTATTGCACAATGTATAATTCATTCTAAAGTAAAGATTGTGGTACTATCTCTCTTTCTCTGCTCCAATATCCTGGAAGTATTTTTTTCCAGAGTTGAGCTATATTCTACTTTAGAGGGTGTTAGGGTCTAAAGTACAATCCCCTGTGGATGGGTCACTTGGTAGGCGTCCATTTAGGGTTGATGCAGAGTATAGATTCCCACTCCTTTGTTTACCTCCCTCCCCAACAATTGTTGGGTCTTTAGGTAGGGATGTATCTCGTTTGGATGAGTACTTTATAGACCTCTATAGCATGATGTTCAAGAACCTGCCAAGTAGAGGTAGACTACCTGATTGTATCCCTCCTTGTTATCGCATACTATTCTTCTATTGCATTGCTGTGAAAACTCCCTTTTGCAACCTTTATTTTTTAGAGTTTAAGGAATGTGCGATTATGCTTATGCTGTTTTAAAAAATGTAAAAAAGTTACTATATGAACTGAAACTCCCATTTGTTTTTCACAGATGGCCATCGAAAAAATAGAGCGAGTGTTCTTCTGTCACAGCTTGATAGGAGGGAGTCTGCTTATAACCATGACGTTCTTTGCCCGGGCGGCGCTGCGCTCCAGCAGAACTCAGGTAATCTCACTACACAGCCTTACTCCTTCTGTCAGCACCAAAGACTCACTCTTAGAAGAACAGTTTCTATACGGAGCGTTCTGTCAGGCGCTTCATGTCTATCATCTCACAGGGGTTCCCATAGAAAAGGATCACTTTATGGATTTAGTTTTAATCCATTCATTTTGTATTAATTCATTTTTATTTTTAATTACATTTTATGAATTAAACAGCTCGTAAACATACTTTATTTCTGAAAAAATGTAAATAACCTGTTAAACGTAAAAGTATTATGCAATAATTGAAGACATTTCTCCTTATATAGAACCTTTTGGGCATAAAGTGTTCTTTAAAATTGAGTCAAGAACCCTATAGGTCCCTGTTGAACCTTTTTAAAGTGAAATCTGGGTTGTAGCTCTTTTCTGATTGGGTCGTGAAAAGCTGGAGAAGGAAAGGAAGAAAGAAACAAAAAAATGACAAAAGTACAATTACCAATGTTGTGCATTTAATAATCATAAAAAGGTAACACTTTAACGATGGTTTATTTTCCTAACATTAGTTAATGCATTAACTAACAATGGACTAATAATGAGCGATATATATTGTTGCAACATTTAATAACTAATATTATTATATCATATCTTATTGTAAAGTGTTACCCATAAGTTAATTTAGTTAATTTACAAAGACTGCATTAAGGTGAACTGTAAATCAACATTCCTTTCCTTTACATTATTGCAATGTGTACTTTATAATATAATACACAACTCTGGGACATTTGATCACAGTATTCCTCAAACAATACTTCAGCTGGGAACCTTTGTCTTCATAGCTGTGCTTTAGTTCTCTCTCCACAAGTAAACTAATGAAATAATTTAAACTCAAATCAATATTTCATGTCCATTTATTTTTTATTTCTTGCTAAGCAGTCGTGTAATAAGTAAGATAATGTATCGTGATCACGCTGTGGGGTTTATTTTGCCATAGTGACCGGCTGTTTTGCTGACTCTATTCATCATTTGGTAATGTGTCTGGATCATGTTCTGGTCTCTGCAGGCTGTCGTGGTCATGAGGAACCTGCCGTCAGCGGAGTGACCGAGCCCAGACGTCTGAACATCCCGCTAGTGCACGAGCCCAGACGTCTGAACATCCCGCTAGTGCACAAGCCCAGACGTCTGAACATCCCGCTAGTGCACGAGCCCAGACGTCTGAACATCCCGCTAGTGCACGAGCCCAGACGTCTGAACATCCCGCTGAACATCCCGCTAGTGCACGAGCCCAGACGTCTGAACATCCCGCTGAACATCCCGCTAGCGCACGAGCCCAGACGTCTGAACATCCCGCTAGTGCACGAGCCCAAACGTCTCAACATCCCGCTAGTGCACGAGCCCAGACGTCTGAACATCACACTGAACATCCCGCTAGTGCACGAGCCCAGACGTCTGAACATCCCGCTAGGGCACGAGCCCAGACGTCTGAACATCCCGCTGAACATCCCGCTAGTGCACGAGCCCAGACGTCTGAACATCCCGCTAGTGCACGAGCCCAGACGTCTGAACATCCCGCTAGTGCACGTGCCCAGACGTCTGAACATCCCGCTGAACATCCCGCTAGTGCACGAGCCCAGACGTCTGAACATCCCGCTAGTGCACGAGCCCAGACGTCTGAACATCCCGCTAGTGCACGTGCCCAGACGTCTGAACATCCCGCTGAACATCCCGCTAGTGCACGAGCCCAGACGTCTGAACATCCCGCTAGTGCACGAGCCCAGACGTCTGAACATCCCGCTAGTGCACGAGCCCAGACGTCTGAACATCCCGCTAGTGCACGAGCCCAGACGTCTGAACATCCCGCTGAACATCCCGCTAGTGCACGAGCCCAGACGTCTGAACATCCCGCTGAACATCCCGCTAGCGCACGAGCCCAGACGTCTGAACATCCCGCTAGTGCACAAGCCCAGACGTCTGAACATCCCGCTAGTGCACGAGCCCAGACGTCTGAACATCCCGCTAGTGCACGAGCCCGAACGTCTCAACATCCCGCTAGTGCACGAGCCCAGACGTCTGAACATCACACTGAACATCCCGCTAGTGCACGAGCCCAGACGTCTGAACATCCCGCTGAACATCCCGCTAGTGCACGAGCCCAGACGTCTGAACATCCCGCTAGTGCACGAGCCCAGACGTCTGAACATCCCGCTAGTGCACGTGCCCAGACGTCTGAACATCCCGCTGAACATCCCGCTAGTGCACGAGCCCAGACGTCTGAACATCCCGCTAGTGCACGAGCCCAGACGTCTGAACATCCCGCTAGTGCACGAGCCCAGACGTCTGAACATCCCGCTAGTGCACGAGCCCAGACGTCTGAACATCCCGCTGAACATCCCGCTAGTGCACGAGCCCAGACGTCTGAACATCACACTGAACATCCCGCTAGTGCACGAGCCCAGACGTCTGAACATCCCGCTGAACATCCCGCTAGTGCACGAGCCCAGACGTCTGAACATCCCGCTAGTGCACGAGCCCAGACGTCTGAACATCACACTGAACATCCCGCTAGTGCACGAGCCCAGACGTCTGAACATCCCGCTAGTGCACGAGCCCAGACGTCTGAACATCCCGCTAGTGCACGAGCCCAGACGTCTGAACATCCCGCTAGTGCACGAGCCCAGACGTCTGAACATCCCGCTAGTGCACGAGCCCAGACGTCTGAACATCCCGCTAGTGCACGAGCCCAGACGTCTGAACATCCCGCTGAACATCCCGCTAGTGCACGAGCCGGCATACTTCCCTGGTTATCAACTGTGATCTTCAGAATTATATAGAGTTATATAGAGTTTATGGTTATGGGCATTAATGTAGAGTCTCTTTTCAGTGTTACTAATACCAGTGTTTTATTAACAGCCATCAGTGTTCTTGTTTTCCAGTACAAATATCTAAACATTCTTAAATCAAGAGACATTTATTCAAGAAACTGAAGCCGCATTTCCACCGAAATTACCCGGAACAATTTGTCCCAGGAACTTTTTTTGCCCCAGACCGGTTGCTCTCTGCGTTTACACCGCGGTCTAAAGTCCCGGGGAGATTATAAACTGCGCGACGGCTCCTCCCAGTCTGGACGGACAGTAATCAGTTTTGAGCGCCACATTTATAATAAGTATGGAGGAGATTGAAACTGTGCTGCAGGTGTTTGTGATGTATTGGTTTACTATAGTAAACCAATACATCACATTGGCAAAAAATACTTTCTTAATTAGTATTTTTGTTTTGTTTCCAGTCCAAATATCTAAAAATTCTTAAACCAAGAAGCGTTTACTAGAGAAGTAAAATGACATAAGAAATTATATTTTGTTTTAAGATAAAAAGAAAGTAATTTAAGTAATTTTTGCTTAAAACGAGCAAAATTATCTGCCAATGGGGTAAGCAAAAAATTCTTGGTTTCCATTTGAATTAAATTGTAAACACACCGAGTCCCAGCCCACAGTTCCCAGTCCTGGGAAAGTTCCTGCGGTGGAAACGCAGCTAATTTGGTTTCCCTTTGAATTAAATTCATTTTCTCAGCACATTGGCAGATATGTGTTCTTGTTTTAAGCTTAAACTCAATTTTGATACATTTTTCATAAAACATTTTGGCAGTGTAAAAAAGCAAAGCAATTTGCTATTTTTCAATTCACATTAACTCAAAAACACACTTTGAATCTTGGCTTTTTACTGTGAAGACATTTATCACTCGTTGAACTTATACTTATTATGCTACTGCTCATATACACTCATATACACCTTTATATTGGCAGATATACACGACTCAAATCATAAACATGTCCTACACGTCTGACACACATTGCAAATACATATTCCGAATGAAACACCAATCGTACAGTGGTAATGTATATGATCAGCTTCTGTGATCTGATCTAGTGCTAAACACAGATTAAAGAGTTGTGGTCCAGTTGTATTCTTTTTGTGTACTTGATTAAATAATCAGGCATGGCAATATATTCTCAACATCTGGATTTAAAAGACACAAACATTACAATATTACAATGAGGAAAACTTAGTGAAACTGTTTCCCCAGCAATGATCCTCGATGTAGGAAATACAGTTTAAAGGCCGGCTGAAAACAAACGTGTTTTAGTTTTCAGTGTGAATATGTCAGCCTTAAAGGATAATTCCGGTATTTAACACCTTGAGTCTATATTGTAGTTTGTTTTGGATGAACAAGAGTGGTGGACAACATTTTTTTGACAATGGTTCCTCTCTGGAGTTTTTGACTATAATAGAATTGGCCATGGACCCATTTAACATTGGAGTCAATGGGCATGTCCGAAAATGTCATTAAAACAGACAATAATGTTCGTTTACAAAACTGTTAAACTCACCGAGTGGTTAGTGGTGTTCGTTGATGTTCCAGAAACAAAAAGTGTTGCGAAATACAGTTTCTGTCGTGTTTTATTCGTCATTTTGTAAAATCCCATTGAATTCTGTTGAAGGACTGAGTGCTGGTTAATATAAATGCGCTAACGGAAACGGAAAGGGGGCTGTTTACATTTGGTCGATGTCGTCTTTTTGCTCGCTTCCGTTTCTCATAAGGCTAGCGAGCAGAGCAACTGTGCTCCGGGAGAGTAAGCCAAATAAACAAACAAAACCTTGAAAATATTGAAAGACGTGACCACTGACCAGTGCAATATGAACTCGACTGTGACCGTGAGTGTCCCGCGAGACATAAACATCAGTTATCGCCATCAAGTGGTCGGGAGTGTGCTAACGCTTCAGATTCAAATATTGAGCGGAAGTTACACGGTTGTGAAGTGTCTGAAAATATAGTTCCACTATAGCAAAATAAACGGATTGGAATCATATATTGCGACGATATATTGTTTATAATCATCAACGAACACCACTAACCACTCGGTGAGTTTAACAGTTTTGTAAACGAACATTATTGGCTGTTTTAATGACATTTTCGGACATGCCCATTGACTCCAATGTTAAATGGGTCCATGGCCAATTCTATTATAGTCAAAAACTCGAGAGAGGAACCATTGTCAAAGAAATGTTGTCCACCACTCTTGTTCATCCAAAACAAACTACAATATAGACTCAAGGTGTTCAATACCGGAATTATCCTTTAAGGTTATGAATAAGTCTCCCAAACAATGATAAAATTGGCATTATGAGATATAAGCACTCAAAACTTGCAGTCTCTCACTTCTGCTGAAATGGATCAGGGATTTTTATGACATCACCGCTTCTCATCACATCTTCTGTCCAATCACATGCTCTCCAGAATCTGAAGCTCCGCCCCCTGTGCTATAAACACCACATGGCCAAAGCCATGTTGTGTGTGTGTGTGTGTGTGTGTGTGTGTGTGTGTGTGTGTGTGTGTGTGTGTGTGTGTGTGTGTGTGTGTGTGTGTGTTCAGTTACTCAAACGCTCCAGTTTTATTCCGGTTTCCAGCTGTTTGTTGGTTAAGAATTTAAGAAAAGCTTTCAGAGGAGCTGTGAGCGAGGACACACAGGACAATACTATATGAGTGTTTCTATCTATCTATCTATCTATCTATCTATCTATCTATCTATCTATCTATCTATCTATCTATCTATCTATCTACTCGCTTAATAATGTTGGGTTAAAAAATAACCCAACATAGTGACCCAATAGCTATGTGTAACCCAATGGTTGGGTTAAAAATAACCAGGTTTTATATATATATATATGTGTGTATACACATACACACACAGACACACACATAAGATATAAATCGTATATAAAATTATACATTTTTTCTATTTATTTTTTAGAAGTGTGCAGCTGCGGGTTGTGCTCATAAGAAACTCATTTCAAATGCACCGTTTGAGTTTTGAGCGTCTGGCGTTCCGTACAGCGTGGCACGGTCGGTTACTCTAGACTAGAAACATATGAACACAAAGAGTACGTTCTTTGATGAACACAACCGAATCTGCAGAGGGCGGGGCCTGTCACTTAGCCACCTTCTGATAGGTCAAATACACAGCGGAAGTATCTTCTGATTGGTCATTGCCTTTTATCTAACGATCACCTCAGTCGTTTGCGGTTTTAATTTAAATACTTTTCATCAGCGGCTATTCTATTTTACTTCCATACCCACATTTAATAAGTTCCTCTCATAACAAGGCATCAAATGCTGTTCCCTGTAAACCCAGCTCCGCCTACTCGAGTTCCGCATGTCGATGCCTCCTCTCTGCGCAATGTGCGCATGCGCGCGCGTCGCTTCCGGTTCCTTCTCTTCCGCGTGTGTGATTGAGTCCGGTCGCACATGTCCATCTGCGCCTCAACAGCTGAGATGCCGTCGCAGACCCTGCCTGAAGAAGACCCCCGCACACAGATGGAGGAGGTGGAGAGCGGCCTGCTGCTGCTGAAGGTCAGTTACACGCGGATAGTCTCACACTCGGGCGCTTTACGGAGAGACGCGCGCGGATGCTGATGACGCAAACAAACGCGCGTTCACATCATCCCCGGCCTGACGAACTCTCGCTGGATCATAGCGGTCCTGTCACTGTTTCTGTGGTGTTCAAGTGTGTTATTCTGAGTTATTCCGAACCCGGACTGTGTACATGTGGGCTCACGCGTGTTAAAGCGCTGTGACGTGCATTACTGGTCACGTGGGAGCATCATGAATAGCACGTGTGTGTTGTTTTGCTAGTGAGTGAGCCGGCATGCTAACGGCACATCTGGCGTTCATAAAGAGATGGATAAATAAACGCACGTGAATGGAGAGGTTTAATCCCAGCCTTAATTTAGGCTTTTATTCGCATATAAACGTTGATCAGTGAATGTACATGAGTGAAGCACATCAGACAGTGCAGTGAAGATCAGACATGAGAGCCAATGGGGTTCGTGCTCGCGCGTCATGTGACCGACATCTGTGTAGAACCACTACTGTTCCTGAACCAGTAAAACTCCAGCATGTTTTTCAGAAAACAAAGGCAGAAATAATAAAGTTAGACACCTTTTTCTTGAAGATATTATTTCTGTTTCTCCTGCAATCTTTTACTGGTATCATTTATTTTAAAAATGTAAAAAGAAAAAAATCTCAATAAT
The DNA here is from genome assembly GCF_949152265.1 of Phoxinus phoxinus. NCBI lineage: Eukaryota > Metazoa > Chordata > Actinopteri > Cypriniformes > Leuciscidae > Phoxinus > Phoxinus phoxinus. The sequence goes on from NC_136889.1 coordinate 34,774,971, forward strand.
AAACTAAAGTGTCTTTCAAAATAATAAATACATGTTACCCTGTTAAATATTTTATGATTAAATACAAAATTAATATTGACACAAGATGCTCATTTTGCCAAGTTCACAAAGAAACTGTTTATCATTTATTTAGATCATGTTTCTATACTGAACTATGGAAAACACATTGACTCATTTATTAAAGATAATATCCAGCAAGATATATCCATAACTTTTAAAGATATTATTTTTGGATGCTTTGATTTTGACCCTACTAAAAACAAAGCTTGCTTTTTGATAAATGTAATTTATTTTCTTGGCAAATTTGATATACATAAATGTAAATTCACCAACAAACCAGTTTTTTAAAGAATGTAAAATGTACCGTAACAATATTTCATCCTCATAAATAAGAAACCTCAATGTGTAATTACTTTAATGTGTACACTAACTGATGTGTAAAGTAATATCTTGCACTCATGGTCACGATCTTCTCCTATTTTTCCTTTATTTTTCTGTTTTTTAACATCATTGTTAACTTTTCTTTTTTCTCCTGTATGTTCAGATGACATTGAAGTTAAACATATTGTTCATATATATTGTGTGTATTGTATACAAAGTTGTATATCATTAACGTCATCTCCGTACAGTTTGCAAGCATAATGTGTAAAAGGAAGAAGGATAAGGTGTTTAGTATATGTTAAAGCCTCAGTGATGTTCATGCGAGGGGAACCTCAGCTCATCGCGTGTGTTATGTTCCTGCAGAAGAAGAAGAAGAAGATGAAGGAACAGCTGTTAGCAGAGGAAGAGGAGTGTGGGTCACCGGCTCCTAAAAAGAGGAAGTCTGAGAAGAGTCTCACGGAGACTCCGGATGAGAACGGCAACACCGACACACACCACATCAAGGTAGCGTTGACGTTAGACATATTCTGACTTTTTTCTCACAATTATGACTTTTTTTCTCACAATTATGACTTTTTTTCTCGCAATTATGACTTTTCTTGTAATTATGACTTTTTTCTTGCAATTATGACTTTTCTTGTAATTCTGGCTTTTCTCGCAATTATGACTTTTTTTCTCGCAATTATGACTTTTTTTGTAATTCTGGCTTTTCTCGCAATTATGACTTTTTTTCTCGCAATTATGACTTTTTTTGTAATTCTGGCTTTTTTCTCGCAATTATGACTTTTCTTGTAATTCTGGCTTTTTTCTCGCAATTATGACTTTTCTTGTAATTCTGGCTTTTTTCTCGCAATTATGACTTTTTTCTCGCAATTATGACTTGTAATTCTGGCTTTTCTCGCAATTATGACTTTTTTCTCGCAATTATGACTTTTCTTGCAAATGTGACTTTTCTCGCAATTATGATTTTTTTCTCGTAATTATGACTTGTAAATATGACTTTTCTCGCAATTATGACTTGTAATTCTGGCTTTTTTCTCGCAATTATGACTTATCTTGTAATTCTGGCTTTTTTCTCGCAATTCTGGCTTTTCTTGTAATTCTGGCTTTTTTCTCGCAATTCTGGCTTTTTTCTCGCAATTATGACTTGTAATTCTGGCTTTTCTCGCAATTATGACTTTTTTCTCGCAATTATGACTTTTCTTGCAAATGTGACTTTTCTAGCAATTATGATTTTTTTCTCGTAAATATGACTTTTCTCGCAATTATGACTTGTAATTCTGGCTTTTCTCGCAATTATGACTTTTTTCTCACAATTGTGACTTTTCTTGCAAATATTGCTTCTCGCAATTGACTTTTTTCTCGCAATTATGACTTTTCTTGCAAATATGACTTTTCTCGCAATTATGACTTTTCTTGCAAATGTGACTTTTCTCGCAATTATGATTTTTTTCTCGTAATTATGACTTGTAAATATGACTTTTCTCGCAATTATGACTTATCTTGTAATTCTGGCTTTTCTCGCAATTATGACTTTTTTCTCACAAATGTGACTTTTCTTGCAAATATGACTTTTCTCGCAAGTGTGACTTTTCTTGCAAATGTGACTTTTCTCGCAATTATGATTTTTTTCTCGTAATTATGACTTTTCTTGTAAAAATGACTTTCTCGTAGTTCTCACAATTATAACTTTCTCGTAATTGTGATCTTTTCTCATAATTCTGACTTTTCCTCGCAATTCTCACTTTTTCAGTTTTTCACAATTCTGACCTTTTTCTCGCAATTTTGAGGTTTTCTCGTAATTCAGCCCCTGGCCCTCCAGGTTGGGGGTTGGGCGTGGTGCTAACAACGCCACCCTGTAAAATAAACCTACTGTTACACAAACTACAATGAGCAATCCTGCTGACCTAAGCCTAACCCATAGTAGACCCAATCTCTTCGGACGGCAGTATGACCCTCCCTGATGAAGTCAGGAGTGTGAAAGAGGGCCTAAAACCAAGATCCGCATTAGAGCATGGAAGCAAGGAACGTCCGAACCATGTGGGACCACTAACCAGCACACGTCCCCAGTGAGATGGAGAGGGACCGCCTGGACATCTTGGGGATCAGTGAGAGTCACTGGATCGGCTCCGGTCATCAAGTCCTGCACGAAGGGCCTGGAGAACACCCAGACACATGGTGTAGCCATTCTCATCTCCAAGGAGAAGGACAAAACCCTGCAGAGTGGGAAAGACTGATCCGAGTACGCCTCAAGTTCTGTAAACTCACCATCTCACAGTGCTATGCACCAGCGAGGCTGAGGAGGTCAAAGAGGACCGGTATGAACAACTGCAAATGGCGGATTCAAAGGTACCAACACCACGCTCTTCTCCTGACTGGTGACATGAATGCCACAGTGGGAAACAACTATTTCAACAACGAGAGGGCAACGGGTAGCCATAGATCTGGCGATAGGATCAACAATGGTGAACGCGTTGTCGATTTCTGCATGAGCAACAACCTGGTCATCGGCGGCACCATCTTCCCACACACAAACACCCGTAAGCTCGCACGGCAGTCACCTGATGGTAGGACCATCAACCAGATCGACCACGTCATCATTAACGGTGAAGAGCGCAGGTCACTGCAAGATGTTAGTGCTTACCGGTGCAGACGCCTATAGCGGCCACTACCTAATCTCTGCCCCCATTACACTCACGTTGAAGAAGTCAATCCCACAGAGATATCCTGACATTGCAAACTCCAGTTCCCAAAGGAAAACAAGGAGATTGTGTTGGAACTCAGAAACCGCTTCAGCGCCAGAGGCTAATGGTGCGTTCAAGTCCTCCTGGGAAGTTCGTGCACACAACGTGGGAAGTTGTGTTTACGGCGGCCGGTGCGTTCGTCACTTTCGTCGGATTAAATTAATTACACAAAAATACAGCGAGGTTCTTAAACTGTAGTCCTAGAAAATGAAGAACAAAGATTTGAATAAGGTGTGCTTTGTTTTTTTATGTTTTTAGTTAGTTTTTGAAGCCACTGCAAACTTTATCGTTACATATTACATTGTTGTTTTATAATGCTATCATATTCTGTGCAGGCGATTAGCTTACTGCGCTGTACATAGAATAGCCTGACAAGCTAAATGCCTTGTATTGTGGTGCTCCGCCTTGTTTCTCAGTGACACTCCCACAACTCATAAAGATCGGGGCTTAGAGAAAATCCCGAGCTTCCCACTGGTATTCACGACATTGTGGTGGCGTTCACGTGCGTTCAACTCGTGAATACGATCTATACGAGATGACTTGAACGCACCATAACTCCGCACTGGAAGAGAACCACCATAAACCGCAAGAGGAATGCTATCAAACCATACACTCTGAAACGGCACAACAAGCCCAGGGCTTCAAACAGAAAGCGGCCGAAGACTGGATATCCGCTAACAGTTGGCCGAAAGCTGAGGGGAAAGATGCTGCACACCAAGTCCCAACGACTCCTCGAGAAAACCAAGATGTCCTATAAAATGAGGCCGGAGAAGAGAAGAGGAGTGCTGGACAAGACACAAGCTGCGCCTAGGGGACCCGGGGCACAGAGCGACTGCGGCAGAGGCACAAACCAAACTACCCATGTTGGGGACGAGAACGGCAACATCTGTACATCAGCGAGTGAACTAGCAGCTCGATGGGGTCCACACTTCCAGGAAGTACTGAGCCTCCCTGAGCCTGAACAACCAGCCAACATCACAACACCCGCCCCCGGAGGTTAAAGCTGCCGTCTAAACCCTGAAGAGTGGCTCGGCGTGTGGCATAGGTGCTGTTCATGCGGAGGTCGACACGAGTGCTGGCGGACCTACTCCCAAACATGTGGAACAGGAACACCATCCCTGAGGACTGGTCCAAAGCTCTTATTGTCAAAGTCCCCAAGAAAGGCAACATTCAGAACTGTCTAGCCCAAGCAAGGTGTCCTTCTCAGCCGGATGGAGGCCGCCGGTGACCCCGTTGACCCCAGGTGACCCCGTTGACCCCAGGGTTGGACGGAGCGAGCAGGCTTCAGGAAGGGGAGAGGAGATTGGACCAGATGTGTGGTCTGCGTGGCATCATGGAGCAGTGCTCGGGATGGAGTACACCCCTCTACACTGGTGGACGTCAGCAAGGCCTTCGAGTGTCCACCGAAACACCCTCTGGAAGATACTGCGCTCCCACCGTCAAAGATCGTCTCAATCATAAAAACGTACTATGAACATTTCAGTTTAGAGTCATTATGGGAAATTACCTCTCCTCTTCCTGGTCGCCATAGACTGGACTACAGCCCCAGCAGCCAGTGCACTCTTCTCCCAGCGGGAAGATCTTGCTCTCCATCAACCAACCAGTGCAACATGCAGGCTCAACCTGACCGGCTGAACAACTTTGCCAAGCTAGTGTGGCTCAGTATCAACACCTCCAAAACACAAGTGATGTGTGTGAGCTCCATCCCCACCGCACCGTCCTCGTTAATGAGGAACCACATGAGTTTGTGGAAGGTTTCACCGTATAGGCCTAATAAGATCTCCAACAATGAACTGTACAAGAAAACGGGAGGCCGGAGCATCACCAAGGAGATCACACACACACACACACACACGCGCGCGCACACAGATGCCTAGGGCACGTGTTGAGGATGGAGCAGGAGAGCATCACAAAAGTCGCCCTAAGATGGACGCCACCTGGAGAGCTGGAGCTCATGGGGAGAGGCCCGATGCTGCCGGGGGACACTAGTAGAAGTCGCAATTCTCACTTTTTTCTCGCAATTCTCACAATTCTGACCTTTTTTGTCTTAATTTTGACTTTCTCGCAATTATGAATTCTTGCAATTTATGATGTATTTTTTATTTGTGTCTCTGTACAGAAGAAGAAGAAAAAGAAGGCGAAGGCGGAGGCAGAGAACGGCAGCGCAGACCCGACCGAGACTGACACACACACGACCGAGACCGAGACCGACACACACACGACCGAGGCCGAGACCAACACACACACGACCGACACCAACACACACACGACCAACACCACCGCAGATCCAGCACACACACCATCCAGCGAGGACTCCGACAGCGACCACGAGACAGTGCGTTCACGGCTACTCTGCTGCTCTCTCTGTGTGTGTGTGTGTGTGTGCGTGCTGATGCTGTGTCTGCTGATGCCCAGTGTGTGTGTGTGTGTGTGTGTGTGTGTGCTGATGCTGTGTGTGTGTGTGTGTGTCTGCTTATGCTGTGTGTGTGTGTGTGTGTGTGTGTGTCTGCTTATGCTCAGTGTGTGTGTGTGTGGTGTTTGCTGACGGATGTGCTTGTGTCCACAGGAAACCCCAGAGCAGAAAGAAGGAGCTTTTTCCAACTTCAGGATCTCTCCCAACACCATCAAACTGCTGCAGGGTAACAGAAAACACTAATCACACACAATGTCCACACACACACACACACACACTCACTGCGCAATGACCACACCACACACACACACACACACTCACACTCACTGCGCAGTGACCACACACACTCACTGCACAGTGACCACACACACACACACACACTCACTGTAACCATGGTATTGTGCCAGAAATCTGGGATGTTCATATTGAATGTCTATTATAAGTGGGCATGTATTACAGGAGTAATGGAATATAATTACAGTATTTTTTGTTATTCGGCTACGGCAGTTTCTGTGTTTGTATGTATGCTAGGCTTCCATTTTTCATAAGTGCCACAGAGCATACAGTAGTTTACCGCGGTGTTGAGGTGCTTTACCTGTGGTCATCGTGATCTACTAATGTATGATATGATGGAAGGTCAAGGGTTAATTAATAAGAGTAGAGTCCTCCCCTATAAAAGTGAGGATGCTTCAGTTTCCACAGATATTTCTCTACGTGCATCTCAAGCTGCAGTCGAGTGAGCGTTTCTGAGAGGCGAGCGTAATATTAGCATTAGTTCTAAGAGACGAGCGTAATATTAGCATTAGTTCTAAGAGACGAGCGTAATATTAGCATTAGTTCTAAGAGACGAGCGTAATATTAGCATTAGTTCTAAGAGACGAGTGTAATATTAGCATTAGTTCTAAGAGACGAGTGTAATATTAGCATTAGTTCTAAGAGACGAGCGTAATATTAGCATTAGTTCTAAGAGACGAGTGTAATATTAGCATTAGTTCTAAGAGACGAGTGTAATATTAGCATTAGTTCTAAGAGACGAGCGTGATATTAGCATTAGTTCTAAGAGACGAGTGTAATATTAGCATTAGTTCTAAGAGACGAGTGTAATATTAGCATTAGTTCTAAGAGACGAGCGTAATATTAGCATTAGTTCTAAGAGACGAGTGTAATATTAGCATTAGTTCTAAGAGACGAGCGTAATATTAGCATTAGTTCTAAGAGACGAGTGTAATATTAGCATTAGTTCTAAGAGACGAGCGTAATATTAGCATTAGTTCTAAGAGACGAGTGTAATATTAGCATTAGTTCTAAGAGACGAGTGTAATATTAGCATTAGTTCTAAGAGACGAGTGTAATATTAGCATTAGTTCTAAGAGACGAGTGTAATATTAGCATTAGTTCTAAGAGACGAGTGTAATATTAGCATTAGTTCTAAGAGACGAGCGTAATATTAGCATTAGTTCTAAGAGACGAGTGTAATATTAGCATTAGTTCTAAGAGACGAGCGTAATATTAGCATTAGTTCTAAGAGACGAGCGTAATATTAGCATTAGTTCTAAGAGACGAGTGTAATATTAGCATTAGTTCTAAGAGACGAGCGTAATATTAGCATTAGTTCTAAGAGACGAGTGTAATATTAGCATTAGTTCTAAGAGACGAGTGTAATATTAGCATTAGTTCTAAGAGACGAGCGTAATATTAGCATTAGTTCTAAGAGACGAGTGTAATATTAGCATTAGTTCTAAGAGACGAGCGTAATATTAGCATTAGTTCTAAGAGACGAGTGTAATATTAGCATTAGTTCTAAGAGACGAGCGTAATATTAGCATTAGTGCTGAGTGATGAGCGGTTGTCTTGCATTATAATCCGCTTTATCTTCCAGAGTTAATGTCATGTGCCGCTGAGTACACAGGAGATGTGGTGATGTGTGTACTTGTGTTCTTCAGCGCGTGGAGTCTCGTACCTGTTCGACATCCAGGTGAAGACCTTCAACTCGGTGTATGATGGGAAGGATCTGATCGGCCAGGCCCGGACCGGCACCGGCAAGACCTTCTCGTTCGCGGTTCCTCTGGTGGAGAAGCTGCAGGCCGACATGGAGGACCGCCGGAGAGGCCGAGCGCCCAAGGTGCATTATGGGTCCTGCGCCCGAGGTCTCGCTTCACACCACACAGCAGAGCAGTGCATTATGGGTCCTGCACCCGAGGTCTCGCTTCACACCACACAGCAGAGCAGTGCATTATGGGTCCTGCACCCGAGGTCTCGCTTCACACCACACAGCAGAGCAGTGCATTATGGGTCCTGCACCCGAGGTCTTGCTTCACACCTCACAGCAGAGCAGTGCATTATGGGTCCTGCGCCCAAGGTCTCGCTTCACACCTCACAGCAGAGCAGTGCATTATGGGTCCTGCGCCCAAGGTCTCGCTTCACACCACACAGCAGAGCAGTGCATTATGGGTCCTGCGCCCGAGGTCTCGCTTCACACCACACAGCAGAGCAGTGCATTATGGGTCCTGCGCCCAAGGTCTCGCTTCACACCACACAGCAGAGCAGTGCATTATGGGTCCTGCGCCCGAGGTCTCGCTTCACACCACACAGCAGAGCAGTGCATTATGGGTCCTGCGCCCGAGGTCTCGCTTCACACCACACAGCAGAGCAGTGCATTATGGGTCCTGCGCCCGAGGTCTCGCTTCACACCACACAGCAGAGCAGTGCATTATGGGTCCTGCACCCGAGGTCTCGCTTCACACCACACAGCAGAGCAGTGCATTATGGGTCCTGCGCCCGAGGTCTCGCTTCACACCACACAGCAGAGCAGTGCATTATGGGTCCTGCGCCCGAGGTCTCGCTTCACACCACACAGCAGAGCAGTGCATTATGGGTCCTGCGCCCGAGGTCTCGCTTCACACCACACAGCAGAGCAGTGCATTATGGGTCCTGCACCCGAGGTCTCGCTTCACACCACACAGCAGAGCAGTGCATTATGGGTCCTGCACCCGAGGTCTCGCTTCACACCACACAGCAGAGCAGTGCATTATGGGTCCTGCGCCCAAGGTCTCGCTTCACACCACACAGCAGAGCAGTGCATTATGGGTCCTGCGCCCGAGGTCTCGCTTCACACCACACAGCAGAGCAGTGCATTATGGGTCCTGCGCCCGAGGTCTCGCTTCACACCACACAGCAGAGCAGTGCATTATGGGTCCTGCGCCCAAGGTCTCGCTTCACACCACACAGCAGAGCAGTGCATTATGGGTCCTGCGTCCAAGGTCTCGCTTCACACCACACAGCAGAGCAGTGCATTATGGGTCCTGCGCCCGAGGTCTCGCTTGACACCACACAGCAGAGCAGTGCATTATGGGTCCTGCGCCCGAGGTCTCGCTTGACACCACACAGCAGAGCAGTGCATTATGGGTCCTGCGCCCGAGGTCTCGCTTCACACCACACAGCAGAGCAGTGCATTATGGGTCCTGCGCCCAAGGTCTCGCTTCACACCACACAGCAGAGCAGTGCATTATGGGTCCTGCGTCCAAGGTCTCGCTTCACACCACACAGCAGAGCAGTGCATTATGGGTCCTGCGTCCAAGGTCTCGCTTCACACCACACAGCAGAGCAGTGCATTATGGGTCCTGTGCCCAAGGTCTCGCTTCACACCACACAGCAGAGCAGTGCATTATGGGTCCTGTGCCCAAAGAGGAGAGTTGTGACCGCATGACTGTGTCCCGCAGGTTCTGGTTCTGGCTCCGACTCGAGAGCTCGCGATTCAAGTGTCCAAAGACTTCAAGGACGTCACGAGGAAGCTCTCGGTCACATGTTTCTATGGAGGAAGCTCATACAACCCGCAAGGTAGGAGCGCCGTCTTCATAGCGCTGACTCGCTGGTGACGAGCGCATGATCAATGAAGGAAGCGTTCATAGTTATAATAACTGTATTGTGTTGCTCCAGTGGAAGCGATCCGCAACGGCATCGACATCCTGGTGGGAACGCCGGGCCGGATCAAAGACCACCTGCAGAACAACAAGCTGGACCTGTCCCAGCTCAAGCACGTGGTTCTGGACGAGGTGGACCAGATGCTGGACATGGGCTTCGCTGAGCAGGTCGAGGAGATCCTGTCCTCCGCATATAAGAAAGGTAATCCCCGGAGAGCCTCACACTGATCACACGCTCGCGCCGCAGGAACTCGGACGGTTTAGTGAAGTTGTTGTCAGCTTACGATTAGACAATATACACAACAAGCTTACAATATACGTTAACGTTGTCTTTTAATTGAAAACATTAGACAGTTGGCCTATGTGTAAACAAAATATAAAGAACAAAAGGATTTAAAGGATTAGTTCACTTTAAAAAAAAAACTTTAGCTGATAGTTTACTCACCCCGATGTCATCAAGATGTCCATGTCTTTCTTTCTTCAGTGGAAAAGAAATGAAGGTTTTTGATGAACACATTTCTCCATATAATGGACGTCAATGGGCCCCAAACGGGTCAAGGTCCAGATGACAGTGTCAGCGCCGCTTCAACGGCTTTAAACGACACCAGACGATGAATACGGGTCTTATCTAGCGAAACCATCGTCATTTCACAAATAAATAAACAAGTTTAAGTTTTATAAGCACAAGCGCTCGCCTTGCTCTGTTCTGTGATGCGCGTTCGTGACGTCACGTAATACGCAGTTACGTTGTAAAGGTCACGCTTGACGAGTCAGTGTTTACACATGTGCGGAAGGAGGACCATACACACATATTCAAATGTCTTTGTGTCAGTTTATCGGTTAAAAAAATGGTTTGGGTACAAGGTGATCGCGTTGAAAATAAAGGCGTTCGTGACGTCACGTAATACGCAATTACGTTGAAAAGGTCACGCTTCTATGAAAAGTAAAAAATTTCTGTCCTGACGAAAATGTATTAATATTCCAACACCAGGATACACACACGAAATGGGCATTTAAACGATAAACTGACACAAAGACATTTGAATATGTGTGTATGGTCCTCCTTCCGCACATCTGTAAACACCGACTCGTCAAGCGTGACCTTTACAGCGTAACGTGACGTCACGTCTATAAAACTTAAACTTGTTTATTTATTTGTGAAATGACGATGGTTTCGCTAGATAAGAGCCGTATTCATCGTCTGGTGTCGTTTAAAGCCCGTTGAAGCGGCGCTGACACTGTCATCTGGACCTTGACCCGTTTGGGGCCCATTGACGTCCATTATATGGAGAAATGTGTTCATCAAAAACCTTCATTTCTTTTCCACTGAAGAAAGAAAGACATGCACATCTTGGAGGACATCGGGGTGAGGAAACTATCAGCAAAAGTTTTTTTTAAAGTGAACTAATCCTTTAAGCTCAAGCAGCGCGAACGGGAAAAAACGGCTAATAAAGCAGACTGCGCCAGATATCGTGGTAGTGTTCTCCAGGGCTCCAGACTAACTTTTTTCCCTAGGAGCACAGTGGCCCCTAACTGAACATTTTAGGAGCACAATCAGGAAATTTAGGAGCACACACCGTAAATCAACATACTAACCAAATATTCACATTTCTACTAATTTCCAGTGTATTACTAATAAATACTTTGATATGCAGAAATTACAATGGCTTTGCGCTCTGATTTAACGTTACAGCCTCTTGTCTTCTAAAAGCAACCGGCAGTTGATTTATTAACACCGCATACTCTATGCTTGAGGATAAGATTGTTATTAAATAGAGTATTGTGTTTAAACTGTGAAGTGCCTGCACTGTCGGCGAACTTCATGTTCCCCGCAGTTATGGGGTAGCGACTGCAACATTCACAGTTCATGGAGTTCGTCTCCTTACAGCACTACCTCAACCAGCTGAATTCTCACCGCCAGTCTTCCCGAAGATGCTGGTTCGGCCTTTTTCATCACCACTAAAACCTCTCACTCTGAATCATCATCCGACTGTGGCACTGCACTAGGGCTGCAACGTTTCAAATAGATCACAGTTCAGTTTGTATCACGGTTTTAGGTTCACGGTTTCGGTATGATTCGGTATGTGTTCAGGGGAAAAAAAGACTACTGTCAAAAAAATTAAGAAATAATCTACCCACAAGCAAAAGCACAAATAAATACAATAGAGAAAAGATAGCCTAGCCTACTAATAATATAAACTATGCTTTTCAGGTCTAACATTAGTTTTCAGGAACAGAAATTGAATAAAATAATCAAATGTAAAATAACATTGCATATTTGACTGTATAAATTAAAGATGAATCCTTATTAAAGTTACAAAAGCTATTTAATTCAGAGCTGATTCAGTAGGCCTACACCGATGCTGTGAGTGTCTTTCTTCATACATGTTCACTTAAGGCATAACAGAGACAGTCTGCTAGGATACTCATCAAGACGGACATGTTGACATACTTTTTGTGTGAATTTGTCCATTCAAGAGCAAGACTTGAAAGATAACTTGAAAGATAATATTTGCGCGCTGTCCGAGATGAGTAACCTACGCACACACACACACACGCGCGCGCACACACACACACACACACGCGCGCGCGCACAAATCTAGACGCGAGTTCTCTTTCACGTCTTGCTCTTGAATGTTTGCATTGGCAAAATAAATGAGTTTAGTTTAAACACCGATGGTAACGTCTGCAGTTCAGGTCTCGCCTGCGCTCGTGCGCTATCAACTCCCGGGTGATGACGGCGTAAATGACAGGTCATGTTCGAGCATTTGGCACTCACATTGAACAATGCACAAAGAGTAATCGTTTTCTTCACGTTTTTTTATTATTATCGCTGTTGTAATGTTTTATTTGAGAAGCCAGCAAGTGAATTTAACTGGCATACTAGCTGCAGGTCGGAAGAACGAGTCAATAGTTCGCTTGCTCGTTGCTCAGACGCACATAGCAGGCTGTGATATTTGTCTCCGTCTCCTTCCTACAGACGTTTAAACGCGCGCTCGATTATCTCTAGGACCCTCCCCCTCCACACATTAGCCACTTACAGTGGCCATTCCCTATTCTTCTTGCACTGCCACACATTCCGGATTCATTGATAAGCCCCTTCCACGTTTAACGTGTAAAAAAGAAAAGAAAAAAAAGGGACAAATTTACTGGTCGCACATGTGCGACTGGATGTAAAATTCAGTCGCACACTCTCAAATTTTGGTCGCAGTCTGGAGCCCTGTTCTCTGATTGGCCGAACGCACACGAAACACCAGCACTCGCCGTTTTAAAAAAGCTGCGTAAACACACAGATTATAGCCTATATATTTACTCCAGAAACTAACTCTACGAACATGTAAAACAGTGATAGATTAACCTTTACGCTGAGGAGAAAACCCAACACAACTCTGAGGAGACCGAGAGAAACATGATGATGTGTTTCTGCTCCGCAACACTGGACATCAGACACACGCCACACGCTAGTATCTGCTCATCACCGTCTACCATCCGTGTATAACAGCTCCATCTAATAACGTATCCGCGCCGTCACAACAAGCGTGTCTCACGTCACTTCAGAGTTCCTGCTGGCGGAGCGAACACAACAGGGAAACGTTCCTGAGGAACCATTAGTTCTCGGGAAACACTCGTTCCTAGAACTACTTTTATTTTTTAAAAAATTCTTTCCTTTTGCTTTAATCCTCCCTGCTCTGGCTTCTGCTACTCTGAGCAATGCCTGATCTGTGTGTGTTGAGCACTTGTGTTGTCTTTGCCTCTTCACGATGGATAAAAGTGTCTGCTCAATGACTAAATGTACCCAGTGGGAAAGCCTCTAGTGTCTCGAGTGACTAATGACTGAACTTTTCAGAAAGTGGCTTTGCATTTGTGAACCGTATTTCTGCACTTTTCCTCTTAGATGCGGCGGAGAAGCCGCAGACGCTGCTGTTCTCAGCCACGTGTCCCTCGTGGGTTTATGACGTGGCCAAGAAGTACATGCGCTCTCAGTTCATCCATGTGGACCTCATCGGGAAGAGGACCCAGAAAGCCGCCACCACAGTCGAGGTAACGTGATCACATGATCGCGGCGCTGCGTGCGCTGGTGGGTCAGAACCTGGGAGGTTCTCGGGATGATTTTAAAGGAAAATCTGGGACATTTTTTGCCAAAACAGCTCTTGACCATGTGACCAAGTGTCAGTATATATTAGATAAACAATGTCAGATACAAAGATAATAAATCAAAACCTATATAGACAGAAAATGAACACTTAATAATTAACACTTGGTGTTGCAATGGTGTCTCTCAGCATGAAGAACTGAGTCATCTTTTATTTTATATATATATATTAACCTTTGTCTTATGCACCTGCTTGTACATTTTTAGGTGAACGAAAGTCATCGGATTTAAAGTAATGTTTGGAAAAAGTTTCAATTTGTAATTTTTAGACGAAGTAACCACTATCAGCCAATTAAGACCAGAGCCTGTCATTATGCAAATGAGTTACAAACTTACACGATTCACAAACCGCTGTATTACACACTGCACAAAAGGAAACCTCTGAAAAGGCATGATGGGGTTGTAGGGGGTTATGTGCATCAGAAGTCCCCATGTCTGCTGTTTAAAGCCCTTGTCTGTCGCGCAGCACCTGGCGATCGCGTGTCACTGGTCTCAGCGGGCGTCGGTCATCGGTGATGTCGTCCAGGTGTACAGCGGCAGCCACGGCCGAACCATCGTCTTCTGTGAGACCAAGAGAGAGGCCACCGAGCTGTCCATGAGCACGTCCATCAAACAGGTGCGCCCGCAGCACAGCACGCTAACACTCCTGTACACACACACACACACACACACACACACACACACACACACACCTGTAACAGCACACCTGGCACACACTCACACCTCACACACACACACCTGTGCGCCTGCCTCTGACCGTGTGACCGTGTGTTGTGTGTTCAGAGCTGCCAGACGCTGCACGGGGACATCGCGCAGAAGCAGAGGGAGATCACGCTGAAGGGCTTCCGCGGCGGCACGTTCGAGGTGCTGGTGGCCACCAATGTGGCGGCGCGCGGCCTGGACATCCCCGAGGTGGACCTGGTCATCCAGTGCTCGCCGCCCAACGTACGCTTCTCTTCAGTATCACGGTTTACACTGCATATACTAACAATAATCGCACTAACAATAATCATTCTAAATATAATAGTTATAGTTTTTTACATCAGTCACAGCAGTGATAACGACACGCAGGAGTGATGTCGCTGGATCTTCATGGATGTCCGTCCTGCTTTAAAGAGCTTGAGCATCTCATGACGGATGACACAACCTATAATAACCCGAACAATACTGTATATAGTTTAGTTGCCGCTGTCGGGCCGGTTGGATCTTTTAGATGTTTGTATGTTAGTGCATGTTTCCCGTGAGCCGCATCGAGCAGCAGACCTCACACACACAGCTGTTGATGGCTCGCTTGCTCTGTAGTTCTGAATGATCTGTGTGTGTGTGTTGTGTTGTAACGAGCGTGATCCGCACTCGCAGGACGTGGAGTCGTACATCCACCGGTCGGGCCGCACGGGCAGAGCCGGCAGAACCGGCGTGTGCATCTGCTTCTACCAGCGCAAGGAGGAGAACCAGCTGCTGTACGTGGAGCAGAAAGCGGTGAGCCTCCTCCTCCAAAAATGCTTTATTTTCCTGCAGACACTCCTCGAATATTTTAAGCCCAATTATTTTGTTTGTTTTAATATGTCAGTAGTTATGACAAGTCTTCCTAAAATTAAGTTTTTTTCTTTTTTTACATACATGTGCAATGTTAAAACATAAATGTACATAATAATTGCACTGGTTCAAATTATAAATGTATATGTTAGTGCATAGTAGTCAAAGACACGTGACCCTCATCCTTCCCTCGCGGGTCATAATGGCCCGAAGCCCTAAAACTATACTTACTTTTTTTCAGAAAGCTTATTTCACTTTTTTGGGGGGGAGATTTTTCAATTTTTTATTATTTACCTTTAAATGACTAGATTTGATCAATAAATGTTGAATAAATAGTAATTTCAGCACATTCCTCACATTCTTTCAACGTTTAATTCAAAATAACTCACAATTTCATGCATAACCCTTTTAATTCAGCTCAAAATATCTCAGTGTGTGTCTTTGTCGACCTCTTGTGGGAAATAATAATATAATGATATGTCATGACTCTAGATGGTCTTATATCTCTATATGGAGCAGATGAGCTGTTCCGCTGGGTCCTAAAGTCAGTTTAGTTCAGTGTGCATTCAGATACACATGTACACATTATAAAATAAATAATAAACATTTTGGTAAAGTTTGAATTGAGCATTTTTAGGTTTTCCCGTGTGTACTGAAGCATTCCTATGGAGGTCAAACTGATCCTTGAAGGATTTGTTACTTTCTAAAATTTCAACCACAAAACTCCTCGAATCCATTCAAAAAGAAAATTGTGTATTCGTGGTTCAAGTGCACCGAAAGTCCTGATGAACACTCGATAAAACAGAGTTTCAGGGACACTGGATCAAATTAGTAATTTAAATATTAGTTCATAATAGTCAGACTCTTGATATGGTGTCAGTCTTACAGATTACAGTTGTTTAATCGGAAACTCTTGTTTACCTCTTCAGGGAATCAGCTTTAAACGGGTCGGGGTCCCGACGGCCAACGACATCGTCCAGTCCTCCAGTAAAGACGCCGTCAGGTCAGAGGCTAAACCAGTATGATGTGTTCAGAAATATGATGCGCTTCGATGTTCTGAACAGAGGCAATGCTGATGCTGAACCCACATGTGTTAAATGATATGAAGCAGTCGAACCAACACTTATTCAGACACTCACATTAGATCAGTTTATTCGCTGTAGTTGGTTTAGTACAATTTTAGTACAATAATAAAATATGAGCAGAACTCAGTTGATATTTGACAGGTTTTGTCCGTCCTTCTGTTAGACTGTCTCACATTTGATTATTTTATTTGGAATGACCAATACTGATTAAAACAACACAGCATCCAAATATTCACAAAGAGCCTGTTGTTTCACCAGACAATACAAACAATGCTAATAGTCCCAACCACATGAATAAATAATTACATAGGCTATGGATAGAGGTGACATCGCCTTCTCCACACATGCAGACTGCCTATGATTGCTGACACAGAACACACACACACACACTGCCTATGATTGCTGACACAGAACAGTACTCGGCTGTTTGCTTAGAGGTCTTCTTACTCAGTCCAGCAATCTGCAAGCCTCGGACACATAATCTATGCACATGTCCCAAGCTGCCAAAGATTAAGATGATCA
Organism: Phoxinus phoxinus; assembly: GCF_949152265.1. Taxonomy (NCBI): domain Eukaryota; kingdom Metazoa; phylum Chordata; class Actinopteri; order Cypriniformes; family Leuciscidae; genus Phoxinus; species Phoxinus phoxinus. Next base: position 34,791,725 of record NC_136889.1, read on the forward strand.
GTTTGATCCTGTAACCACACACTGCCAAAGCATTGGTTAATGACTGGTACTTTAACATCTTCTCAGAAAAACACAAATCCATATAAGCATCAAAACAACAGCCCACTTCCACAATCAGAATACTCTTAGAAAGTTCATTGACAACTACAATGTCTGGAGTATTTGGGTATTCCCTGAGGACACTTCTAAGAGAGTTTATATTATTATTCAGATTTGAAAACCAGCTAGTTTGAACAGTCTTGTTTGTGTGTATTGCACTTTGTCCAGAAACTTTGCGCAGTTCTTGGGCTGTTATATTTACAATGCGATCGTGGCGCGCGATGTAAAGTCCTTTAAACACACACACACACACACACACACACACACACACACACACACACACACACACACACACACAGGTTTTGTCCATCCTTCTGTTAGACTGTCTCACACACACACACAGGTTTTGTCCATCCTTCTGTTAGACTGTCTCACACACACACTCACACACACACACAGGTTTTGTCCATCCTTCTGTTAGACTGTCTCACACACACACACACACACACACACACACAGGTTTTGTCCGTCCTTCTGTTAGACTGTCTCACACATGAATTATGTTGAATATCTGTCAGCTGGTAAATTTAACTACACAATTAGATAATACCAGTTTAGCTCAACCAGCGACCAAGCAATGCTTCATTGTGTTCAGTGTGTGTGTAAAAAGAGCATTAGTGATTACAGACACACACTTCAGCAGAACATCATCAGCTCAAAGTGGCCCAATCAGTTTTACTCTCAAAAATCTGTGAAAAATCTGGTGTCTGAATAAATTCTGGTTTGACAGTTAATGTTGTGAGGTCATGTGAAGACCGATGGGCGGCCTTGTGTGTGTGTGTGTTAATCGCACGGATGAGCCGCCTCACGTACGCTGGTGTGTGTGTGTTATTGCTCAGGTTCCTGGACTCGGTTCCGGCGTCTGCGGTGGAGTATTTCCGTGCGGCGGCTAATGAGCTAATCGAGGCACGTGGGGCGGTGGAGGCGCTAGCAGCCGCGCTAGCTCACATCTCAGGAGCCACAAGCCTCGAGCAGAGATCACTCATGAGCTCCGATGCTGTAAGTCACACACACACACTATCACAACATCATCACACTATATCACACACTATCACTACATCACACACACTATCAGTGCTATATGGGGCTCTCGCACCGGAGGAACCTCTTCATCGCTCTAGAACTGTTGGTGGATGTTGGGCGAGGGTGGGGGGGTCCTGGGCGAGGGTGGGGGGGTCCTGGGCGAGGGTGGGGGTGGGGGGGTCCTGGGCGAGGGTGGGGGTGGGGGGGTTAGGGTTAGGGTTAGGGTTAGGTTAGGATGGGTTAGGGTTAGGGTTAGGGTGGGGGGGTCCTGGGCGAGGGTGGGGGGGTCCTGGGCGAGGGTGGGGGGGGTCCTGGGCGAGACGAGGGTGGGGGGGTCCTGGGCGAGACGAGGGTGGGGGGGTCCTGGGCGAGACGAGGGTGGGAGGGTCCTGGGCGAGACTAGGGTGGGAGAGTCCTGGGCGAGGGTGGGGGGGAGTCCTGGGCGAGGGTGGGGGGGAGTCCTGGGCGAGGGTGGGGGGGAGTCCTGGGCGAGGGTGGGGGGGAGTCCTGGGCGAGGGTGGGGGGGAGTCCTGGGCGAGGGTGGGGGGGAGTCCTGGGCGAGGGTGGGGGGGAATCCATGGCGAGGGTGGGGGGGAGTCCTGGGCGAGGGTGGGGGGAGTCCTGGGCGAGGGTGGGGGGAGTCCTGGGCGAGGGTGGGGGGAGTCCTGGGCGAGGGTGGGGGGGTCCTGGGCGAGGGTGGGGGAGTCCTGGGCGAGACTAGGGTGGGGGAGTCCTGGGCGAGACTAGGGTGGGGGAGTCCTGGGCGAGACTAGGGTGGGAGAGTCCTGGGCGAGACTAGGGTGGGAGAGTCCTGGGCGAGACGAGAGTGGGGGAGTCCATGGCGAGGGTGGGAGGGTCCTGGCCGAGGGTGGGAGGGTGGGAGGGTCCTGGGCGAGACGAGAGTGGGAGAGTCCTGGGCGAGACGAGGGTGGGAGAGTCCTGGGCGAGACGAGGGTGGGAGAGTCCTGGGCGAGGGTGGGGGGGGTCCTGGGCGAGGGTGGCTCGGCGAGGGTGGGGGGGTGGCTGGGCGAGGGTGGGGGGGGGGGTCCTGGGCGAGGGTGGGGGGGGGGGTCCTGGGCGAGGGTGGGGGGGGGGGTCCTGGGCGAGGGTGGGGGGGGGGGTCCTGGGCGAGGGTGGGGGGGGGGGGTCCTGGGCGAGGGTGGGGGGGGGGGGGTCCTGGGCGAGGGTGGGGGGGGGTCCTGGGCGAGGGTGGGGGGGAGTCCATGGCGAGGGTGGGGGGGAGTCCTGGGCGAGGGTGGGGGGGTCCTGGGCGAGGGTGGGAGGGTCCTGGGCGAGGGTGGGGGGGGTCCTGGGCGAGGGTGGGGGGGGTCCTGGGCGAGACGAGAGTGGGAGAGTCCTGGGCGAGACGAGGGTAGGAGAGTCCTGGGCGAGGGTGGGGGGAGTCCTGGGCGAGACTAGGGTGGGTGGGTCCTGGGCGAGGGTGGGGGGGGGTCCTGGGCGAGACGAGAGTGGGAGAGTCCTGGGCGAGACGAGAGTGGGAGAGTCCTGGGCGAGACGAGGGTAGGAGAGTCCTGGGCGAGGGTGGGGGGAGTCCTGGGCGAGGGTGGGGGGAGTCCTGGGCGAGACTAGGGTGGGAGAGTCCTGGGCGAGACTAGGGTGGGTGAGTCCTGGGCGAGGGTGGGGGGGTCCTGGGCGAGGGTGGGGGGGGTCCTGGGCGAGGGTGGGGGGGGTCCTGGGCGAGGGTGGGGGGGGTCCTGGGCGAGGGTGGGGGGGGTCCTGGGCGAGGGTGGGGGGGGTCCTGGGCGAGGGTGGGGGGGGTCCTGGGCGAGGGTGGGGGGAGTCCTGGGCGAGAGTGGGAGAGTGATGGGAATCTGTGATCTTTCTGAATGGTTGTAAACGGTCTGGTGTTCTCTCAGGGATTCGCCACCATGACACTGAGCTGCTCTCAAGAGATGCACAACATCGGGTTCGCCTGGCGAGGCCTGAAGGAGCAGCTCGGAGACGAGATCGACGAACACATCCGGCGGATGACCTTCCTCAAGGGCAAGAAGGTGCTCACACACTCTTCACACACGTTTCTCATGCTGTACACTCTTCTCACTCTCTTCTCACTCTCTTCACACACTCACTCTCTTCACACACTCACTCTCTTCACACACTCACTCTCTTCACACACGTTTCTCATGCTTTACTCGACTGGTCTTCAGTCCAGCTCCTGGAGGGCCACTGTCCTGCAGAGTTTAGTTCCAACCTGCTTCAGCACACCTGCCTTTGTATTTTCAAGCGATCCTGAAGAGATTGATGAACTGATTCAGGTGTTTGATTAGGGTTGGAACTAAACTTTGCAGTACAGTGGCCCTCCAGGAGCAGGACTGAAGACCAGTGCTTTACACACTTCTCACTCTCTTCTCACACTCTTCACACACTCTTCTCAAGCTTTACACACTTCTCACTCTTCTCTTGCTTTACACACTCTTCTCTTGCTTTACACACACTCTTTACACACTCTTCTCACACTCTTCACACACTCTTCTCAAGCTTTACACACTTCTCACTCTTCTCTTGCTTTACACACTCTTCTCTTGCTTTACACACTCTTCTCTTGCTTTACACACTCTTCTCTTGCTTTACACACTCTTCTCTTGCTTTACACACTCTTCTCTTGCTTTACACACACTCTTCTCTTGCTTTACACACACTCTTCTCTTGCTTTACACACTCTTCTCTTGCTTTACACACACTCTTTACACACTCTTCTCTTGCTTTACACGCTCTTCTCTTGCTTTACACACTCTTCTCTTGCTTTACACACACTCTTCTCTTGCTTTACACACTCTTCTCTTGCTTTACACACTCTTCTCTTGCTTTACACACACTCTTCTCTTGCTTTACACACACTCTTCTCTTGCTTTACACACACTCTTCTCTTGCTTTACACTCTCTTCTCTTGCTTTACACACACTCTTTACACACTCTTCTCTTGCTTTACACACACTCTTTACACACTCTTCTCTTGCTTTACACACACTCTTCTCTTGCTTTACACACTCTTCTCTTGCTTTACACTCTCTTCTCTTGCTTTACACACACTCTTTACACACTCTTCTCTTGCTTTACACACACTCTTCTCTTGCTTTACACACACTCTTCTCTTGCTTTACACACACTCTTCTCTTGCTTTACACACACTCTTCTCTTGCTTTACACACTCTTCTCTTGCTTTACACACTCTTCTCTTGCTTTACACACTCTTCTCTTGCTTTACACACTCTTCTCTTGCTTTACACACACTCTTCTCTTGCTTTACACACACTCTTCTCTTGCTTTACACACACTCTTCTCTTGCTTTACACACTCTTCTCTTGCTTTACACTCTCTTCTCTTGCTTTACACACTCTTCTCTTGCTTTACACTCTCTTCTCTTGCTTTACACACACTCTTCTCTTGCTTTACACTCTCTTCTCTTGCTTTACACTCTTCTCTTGCTTTACACTCTCTTCTATTGCTTTACACACACTCTTTACACACTCTTCTCTTGCTTTACACACACTCTTCTCTTGCTTTACACTCTCTTCTCTTGCTTTACACTCTCTTCTCTTGCTTTACACTCTCTTCTATTGCTTTACACACACTCTTTACACACTCTTCTCTTGCTTTAAACACACTCTTCTCTTGCTTTACACACTCTTCACACACTCTTCTCTTGCTTCACACACTCTTCTCTTGCTTTACACACGCTCTTCTCTTGCTTTACACACTCTTCTCATGCTTTACACACACTTTACACATGCTTTACACACTTTTCTCATGCTTTACACACTCTTCTCTTGCTTTACACACTCTTCTCATGCTTTACACACTCTTCTCATGCTTTACACACACTTTACACACTCTTCTCTTGCTTTAAACACACTTTTCTCATGCTTTACACACTCTTCTCTTGCTTTACACACTCTTCTCATGCTTTACACACACTTTACACACTCTTCTCTTGCTTTAAACACACTTTTCTCATGCTTTACACACTTTTCTCATGCTTTACACACTCTTCTCTTGCTTTACACACTCTTCTCATGCTTTACACACTCTTCTCTTGCTTTACACACTCTTTACACTCTCTTCTCTTGCTTTACACACTCTTTACACTCTCTTCTCTTGCTTTACACGCACTCTTCTCATGCTTTACACAGTCTTCATGCTTGATCATTTATCAATGTAGGTTAAACTACACATTATGAATATTGCTTATCACAGAATCTGCATAAAAATCGTAACACTTTACAATAAGATTCATTTAGTTAATGTATTTACTAACATGAGCTAACAATGAGCAATGCATTTGTTGCTGTATTTATCATCTTTTGTTAATGTTAGTTAATTATAATCCAGCTGTTCATTGTGTGTTCATGTCAGTTCACAGTGCAGTAACTAATGTTAACTAATACAACCTTTGATTTTAATAATGTATTAGTAAATGTTGAAATGAATATTAACTAAGATCAATAAGTGCTGAAGAAGTATTGTTCATGTTAACTAATGTTAACTACTGAACCTTGTTACCAAAAAATAAAATGAAACAAAAGTACAAACTGGTCTGTAGGAACTCACACATTCCTCTAGAAACCTGAAACCTGTTATTGTCATTTATAAATGTAGGAAATTAATTATAATCTCATTACAGGGACTTCTCATAGCAGTACTTCTGATTTCTGACACTAACCCAGCTGCAAAACGGTTGAAGACCATACAGTCACTTGTAACGTGACATTATTTCTTTTGAACACAAGGTGGCGCTGGCACCAAATTGGAGTTGTGACCGTAACACACAGTTTAGTGTCCGTGTCTCAGATGCAGATTGGCATCATGCCATCACATTTGTTGATGCGGTATACGGAAATTATTGTCTATCAATGCAAAATCCATTACTTTACTTTTTGAAGACGATCTGGCTCGAATCTGGTGAAAATCTCACAAACGTTCATATAAAAGTATGTTGACTTTAGTATGCAAAGCTTTCTTGTGCATCAGTCAACTGTGCACCCTATTTTGTCCTTGCACAGACCTGACTAATCAATCATCTATGTTTTATCAAGGACGTGTTGCAGACCTATGTCATTATTAATATATTACATTATATAAAGTATAAAAAATGTCAGTTAACACCCACGGTACACTGAAGGATCGCTGTACAATACTTCTTCATCACGGGAGAATGTAAACCACTAAATGAACAATGAGACTCGACGTTCTGCTTCTGGGGAGGTTGGGTGGAAATGTTCTTGATTTGCTGTACGGGAAAGATGCAGCGTGTAACGTGTCCTGTGTTTGTGTTTCTCTCAGGGTGTGTGTTTCGACGTCCCAGCCGCTAAACTGAAAGAGATCCAGGTATGTGTGTTTGGAGTCGTTTGTAAAGCGACTCTCGAGGGACGTGTCTGTACAGACGTCCAGCTGATCCCCGTTCCCCAAGCCACTCGCTCTCGGGTTTCACTAGCGCAGGCTTGTCAACAGACGTGTGTGTGTGTGTGCGTGCGTGTGTGCGTGCGTGTGTGTGTGCGTGCGTGTGTGTATGCGTGTGTGTGTGTGTGCGTGTGTGTGTGTGTGTGTTCGCTGACTCGGCTTGTTTCTGTCAGGGTTCATTTTGACAGCAAATTAAGTTTTAGTCTTTTGACTAAAATACCATTTTCTTTGACACGCACGTTTTATCTTTCTCTCAGAATGGTGTGAATCAGAATTGAGAAAATAAACTCACAATTGCAAGAAATAAACAAAAAATTCTGGCTTTTTTTCTCATAATTGTACGTTTATTTCGCAATTCTGACTTAACACGCAATTGAAATAGAAAGATAAATAATCTCTATATAAAAAAGTCAACATTTTGTCATAGTTATTGTCATTCAAAACTGGTTTATGTAGTTTTTGTCGTTTTCTGTGAAAAAAATTGTTGACGGAAATAATGACTGAACTGATTGGTCAAGGAACTGATTGGTCAAGGAACTGATTGGTCAAGGAACTGATTGGTCAAGGAACTGAACGCTGTGTTGTGTCTGCAGGATAAGTGGCAGGACGGCCGGCGCTGGCAGCTCGCCGTCGCCACTGAGCTCCCCGAGATGGAGCAGAACCCGCATCTGACCGGCGAGCGCACGCCTGGAGGCTTCGGGGGCCGCGGGTTCGGGGGACGCGGAGGAGGATTCGGGGGACGGGGAGGAGGAGGACGAGGAGGAGGGCGAGGAAGAGGACGGTCCTCCGGCTTCAAGGGCAACACCGGCTTCGGTGGGAAGCGGGGACGAGGCGGCGCTCAGAAGCGCAGCTTCAGTCGGGCGTTTGATTACTGATGGAGGACAGACTCGTGTTTTTACTACCGCTTCATTCATATCACTCTTTCCTGGAGCGCTACACCCAATAAATACGCTGATTGCTTTTACCTGCAGTTGTGCTGTTTATATGAGGAGTTCCACTGATATTAAAGTGGTTGAAACTACACGCGACTGTTGGTGTTTGTTCTGCTCCAGCTGGTCAGATTCACTGGCTCGTACTCCTACATGGGCTTGAATGAAGCGTCACATTGCAAATTATATTGTAACCTGATACAAAACTGCAGAGACTGTAGAATAAGGCTTTTCTCTTTTTTTCTATTATGATTCACAGTCAATGCTATGGAAGCTTGTTTCCACCGTGGAAATAAAATTAAAAATACTTTTTTTTTCTAATTCTGACTGAGTTTGTCACAATCCTAAGGAATAAAAAGAATTTTGAGATTAAAAGTCAGTTTTAGTTAGTCTTCCTTTAGTCAGTTTTATCCCTTTAAACTCATCTTTGATCACCAAAATTACATATTTTAATGTTTTTTCCTTGAAAATGACTTAAAATATCTTGAATGTATCTCGACACCCTCGCCTCATTTAGTATGCGCGGTTCTATGAATATGCAAATGATCCCCGCCTCCACTCACTCACTCACTCAGAGATCCACTGGTGGACGATCACACGTTGATCTGATTGGTCAAGGTAGTGTGTGACGTCAGAAACACCAGCGATTTCAAACCGTGTTTTTGAGACTGTCTTTGGTTCACTGCAGTTTTAAGCAGAAAATACTCAGCAATGCTGTCCACTTATGAACTTACACATGTGTGTGTTAAAGCAGATTAAAAACACCACATTTAAAGTTCATAATGGAAACTAGCTTTCACAGTTTCGCTTAACCAGCTAATCAAGGTTTTCAGGATACGACACGCTGCCGGGCGGCATCAAACGTTCCTGCGGTTCTTGACGTTTTGTCACATTTTTGGCCTTCGTGTTCATATGGGAATGAGGGTGACACGCAAATGAATCCACAGAATGAACTTTATTTAAAGACTTTGAAAATAAAATGGCTAATATCTTCTCTGGGAACCTCGTGTCACTGTGATCAGTGACCCAACTGTGAACTCGGTATCATTCCGGAAACATCTGGCTCGTGTCCATTAGAGAATGTGCCTTTCCTTCAGTGTGTAAAGCAAGTGGTGCTGCTCAGTCGTAGTGGCCGGATGAGGTGTGCTGCGTGCTGCAGTCCGTCTGGAGCGAGTACCCGGAGAACTCCATCGTCTCACCTGGAAGCAGAGCGTTCACAGAGGTCAACGGCAGATCTCCTACATCAGCTAATAGTGGTCACATGGTTTGTCTCCAGTACTCGAGTGTAGGGTGTGAGGAGGGGTTCTTACACAGGCATCCCATCCACATGGAGTTGGGTCTCCATCCTCGGTCGCCCTCGTACGACGGACTCCAGTGGTCCAAGGTCTTCAGGTGATCCACAATCTGCAGGAGAAAAGCACACGGCCGTGAGGAGCTCACTCAAACACTGAGCTAATGAGGCCTAACCTTCCTGAGAAGAAATACAAAACCTGTGCATGCAACGAGCTGACAGAGATTATATCTAATATTTGATGATAATTGTTTATGACCTGGAGCACTCAGTAAATGATGTTCAGCACAACACAAACGAACAGTTTAAACCAGTTGTGAAGACTATTAAAGTCTTGTGTTCTGGGGTTGGCAGATCCAGATGCAGGACAACCTTGACCGGGGAGGATTCCAGAAAGCAGGATAAGGAACTTAACCAGGGTTAGTTTACTCGGAGTAAACCGATACACTCAACTTTTGGTTCCAAAGTTAACCGATCTAAGTATATACTCAACCGGATAAGTAGCCGTTGCAACTAAACGTTAGAAGAGCTAGCCAGAAGATTGGGAAATCTTGCAGTCTCTCGGACAGACAGATCCATTGTGATTTGGTGGTTGTGATATAAGATCCAGATTCTCCTCTGTTTATCAGACAGAAGCCAGGCTTCACCATTAAAGCTTCAAGAGATCCTTAATCTTTCACGTCCTGAGATCTCTTCGTTCAACCATCAGCTGATGATAAATCCAGACTGTTATATTATGATTATTTTAAATTTGACTCCTGAGTTAGCAATGAATACTATGGAAGCTTGTTTCCGCCACAGAATAAAAAACGTAATTGCGTTTTTTTTTTTTTATCTCAGAATTGCGTTTACTTTTTATGTCAGAATTGCGTTCTATAAGGTCAAAATTGAGATATAAATTCGCAATCGCGGGGAAATAAACTAAAAATTCTGACTCTTTTTCTCAGAATTGCATGTTTATATCTCGCAATTTTGACTTAATAACACGCAATTGAGAGATATTAACTCACATTTGATAATAAAGAAGTCTGAATTACGAGATAAAAATGTGCAATTATCTTTTAAAATTGTGTTATTCTGTGGCGGAAACAAGCTTCCATAGAATACAGCCAATAAAAAGTTATAAACTTCAATAGGGGTGAACCGAATCTACAACGAACACAGGACTTCATTTATAACACGATCTGTAGAAACTGTCATAGAAATGATCCTGGAATTGACAGCTGAATGGTTTCAGTTTTCCCCTTGGTAATAATGTCATTAACATATAAAAGAGAACCAGTCAACGTCCAAATCCTTTACTTGAGAGCGACGAGATTTCCAAAAACCTGCCGTTCTCCTACTTTCCACTTCAATACCGTTTTTATAAATATGGACGTTTTATAAATGAGGCCCATTATTTTTACTTTTCCAATTGTTCCAATAGCAACTTTAAAAACAAACTTTTTTGAACGAACTTGCAATTCTGACATTCCTAATTCTCTTTTAAAATGTCTTATTCTGTGGCAGAAACAAGCCTGCCTAGTTTCATGACTTCCCAAAAGAGGAAAGAAGTATTGAGAGATTGATTACGTTGGTCAGAAGAGCGAAAGATGACAAACACAAAGTATGTTGTAGATACTTGTGTTTGTGTGTCCATCACGGGTCCCCCTTACCTTCAGCACTGCTTCCGTCTGCTCGTGCTCCTCTGTTCTGTTCATCTGCAGCCCTGCAGAGGTAATCAGTCGTGTTAACCCTTACTGGCCTGTCCTCGTCTGTGGACTAGAGCTAAGATCAGTACTGTACCCTGTGAGCAGTAGATGGCCGCTCTGTCCTCCTCAACACACTTGGGGAGATCCTCTTTTCTCAGCGCTTCTGCCGGGGAACCGCCTCGGTCGTCGGAGAACTTCCAGAAGGCCTCTGAGGACACACGGACAGATGTGGTCAGGTGATAGTGGAGGGAGGTTGGCGTTAGAGTTTGCCAGCTGTTATTGGTAAGTACCTGTGAATCTCTCCAGCGGTAAGTGCCTTTGTGTCGGTGGTGCAGGCGACGCTGCTTTACTATCGGTCTCCAAACACCGTAATGCTGAGGAGAAACACGTCACATCACACGAGTCTTATTTAGGCATTAGTGAAACTGACCCAACTCACATGTAGGAACAATTCATGCAAAACAGTATTGTTAGTAAATGCACTGTTGGCTATATTTGACAAATTGCTTTTGAAAAGTCACTTTGTAGGAAAGCTTTTCTCGCGAGTTTTTCCCTGTTAATTAAATTCTGACTTTTTTATTGCATTTGCAAGTTTATATCTCACAATTCTGACTTTTTATGTCGCATTTCTGACTTTTTTATCGCAATTGAATTCAGACTTCTTCCTCGCAATTGCAAGTTTATCTCGCAATTCTGACTTTCTCACAATTGCAAGTTTATATCTCGCAATTCTTACATTATATCTCGCAATTATAATTTTTTCCTCGAAATTGCAATTTTATATCTCGCAATTCTCACTTTTTATATCTCGCAATTCTGACTTTTTCCTCGCAATTACAAGTTTATATTTCGCAATTCTCACTTTTTATCTCGCAATTCTCACTTTTTCCTCGCAATTGCAAGTTTATATTTCGCAATTCTCACTTTTTCCTCGCAATTGCAAGTTTATATCTTGCATTTCTGACTTTTTTATCGCAATTTAATTCAGACTTTTTCCTTGCAATTGCAAGTTTATCTCGCAATTCTGACTTTCTCACAATTGCAAGTTTATATCTCGCAATTCTCACTTTTTATATCTCGCAATTCTGACTTTTTCCTCGCAATTGCAAGTTTATATCTCGCATTTCTGACTTTTTTATCGCAATTGAATTTAGACTTTTTCCTCGCAATTGCAAGTTTATCTCGCAATTCTGACTTTCTCACAATTGCAAGTTTATATCTCGCAATTCTCACTTTTTATGACGCATTTCTGACTTTTTCCTCGCAATTGCAAGTTTATGTCTCGCATTTCTGACTTTTTTATCGCAATTGAATTTAGACTTTTTCCTCACAATTACAAGTTTATATCTCGCAATTCTCACTTTTTATATCTCGGAATTCTGACTTTTTTAATCGCAATTGAATTCAGACTTTGCAAGTTTATATCTCACAATTCTGACTTTTTATATCTCGCAATTCTGACTTTTTTAATCGCAATTGAATTCAGACTTTGCAAGTTTATATCTCACAATTCTGACTTTTTATATCTCGCAATTCTGACTTTTTAATCGCAATTGCAAGCTTAAATCTCGCAATTGTGACTTTTTCCGTCCTTTTTATTCCGTTCCGGGAACAAGCTTCTATAATATTTGGATAAAAGCGTCCGCTAAATCAATAAATCTAAATACGTATACAGATGGATTTTTTCTGTCACTATGTTTGTTTAAACTAGAAATATTAAATAGTTATCCAGAAAGTTTACATGAGCAAATACCTTTGCGTCTCTTTACTGGTTTGCTGTGTGGAAGGAGAATATAAACTCTGAAAGCATTATGGCCTTTCTTGATGCTTTTGTCTTGAAGCTCTTTGACGTCCGTCAGGGAATTGAGTGCGCATCGGAAGTTTGCTTTCCATGTCTTGGGATCAGGTTTGTCTATGCCAGGTTTGTATCTCCCTATAACCCATGAAAGGAGAGCAGTTTGCATGATTGGCATCAGGCTGTCAGGATCTACAGTCCTAGTTTCTGGACAACTCTGTTGTATTCCTGGCCAATTATTGCTTGCCTTATTTAACTTCTCTAATAATATTTTGAGAAAAGAACCAATATTTACAGAGGGTTTGGTGAAAATGCATGCAGTATACATTGTTGCAGACGTCGGCATTAAACGAGCTGATCTTGAAGGTTCAGCTGTTCTCATCTCAGTGTTAACAGTCTGAGAAGCTGATCAGAGGCACAGTGACCACAAAAAGTATTCAGACATGTTAAAAATGTAAAAATATTGTTGCATAATATATCAAAATATCAAAACAAGTCACATTTATTTTAAATACAGCACCTTTTTAGTCAAACAAGTCACAACATAAAGTGTGTTAGCTTATTAAAACATCAAGCAATAGATATATTGGTCAATAAAAAGAGGACAAAAAGTATTTGATAACATGTTGAACATGATGATAGTTATTATGATTCTCTTCACTTCGAGATCAGTCAGTTAAAAGTGACTCGGAAAAGTTAATTCTAAGAAAAGCTCTGGTGCCACTTGGTTGGATATTTTGTATCTAATAAAAAGACACTTTTTAGTGCCACTTTAGTGTCCAAATGCTTTTTGGGGTCGCCGTGTCTGGAATCAGATATTGTGGATGAGTTTCTAGTAGACTCGAAACATCAAGTGAGAAATGACCCTACAGGAAATCTGCAGTCACTCGGTTAAAACCTGGACAATGCTAACGCAGCTGGTGTCATTTGGTTACTAATGTTCAATGCATGTGAATAGCTGATTGTTAACAGTACGCATTATTATTCTTCAAAATGTGTAACTATTATTATGATGATTTTTTGGCAATTTGCAAGTACACTCTTAAAAATAAAGTTTCCAAAAGAGGGTTTTTGTAGCAACGCAATAGAATAACATATTTGGTTCCACAAAGAACCTTTCAGTGGTCAGATCTTTAAAGAACCATGTTTTTCCCAGTGTGCAGATCATTTAAAACAATCTAAAGAACCTTTGGTTACACTTTATTTTGATGGTCCACTTTAGACATTATACTGTACTAAGTAACCATATTAATTGGACCATCAAAAAAAAAAAATTCCACTGTACCCTTTTTAAAAATAATGGTTCTTTCGGTAACACTTAATTTTACAGAGTCATTGTTACATATGTTACAAGTAGTTACTATAGTAATAACTAAGAACTGATCACTGAAATGATTTTGGGGAACCAAACATTTTTCTTCTATGGCATTGCAAATGAAAACCATCTTCTGGAACCTTAAAAGTGTAAAGAAATGTTCTATTGATATTAAAGGATCTCAATGGAACCACCAAATATCCAATAAAAGAGTGTATGTCACAACTGAACTAAAATGTAAAAAATGAAGAAAATCTTGTTGATGAAAGATTAGGCTGTGTTTTCACAGATATCAACATGATATGAAACACTTGTTTTAATGAAGCTACAGAGTCAGACTGTAGATTATTTTGACATGTGCTGTAATCGGAGACGTCCGTCGCTTTACCTGTGTGCATCGCCCAGTTTCGGAACAGAGTCGCGTCCTTCTCGATGTTCCAGCCGTGCCGGGCCGCATGTTTCCAGGGAATCTGGAAAACTCTGGCCGACTGCAGTGTGAAGAGAGCACAGAAATATCTACAATATCTACGTCAGCTGTGGTTGCCAGAATTTTACTGTAAAAAATACGGTAGCAACATTTTAGGTTTTACAGAGTTAACTTAAACTTGCAGTAAACCGTATTTAATCATCTGATATAATGTTAATTTACCAACCTATTGAAGTACTAATATATTTTTTGTACCAACACACAATAATTGTAATACACTGACAGCCACAACCACCAATCACAGTGGTGATGAGTCACATTATGAATCAAAACTCATCACAAACAGCTTTTCCACAAGATGAGAAAGTCAACGCTAATATAAAGACGCTGCACAGTGTCATTCACACAAACACTAAACGGCATCATGGTAACACATGAAATTAAAAAAATGCAATAAACATTAATTTGACAACAATAAATGTAACGTAAAAACCCTAATGTACATGACTGCTTAGAAGAAACTTAGTTATTGCTACAAAAAATACGGTTTCACTTTATTTGGATGGTCCCTTTAACACATTCTGTTGTCTATAAGTAACATTAATATATAGTCTGTAGAGTGTTTTGGAGGAGCATCACAATAAGAGTTTGCAGATATTAAACAGACAGTCTGCTAATACTCTAATGAGAGTTAGTTGACATGTAGTTGCACAGTTACTTATAGTTAACAATGTTCAAAAGGGACCATCAAAATAAAGTGTTACCAAAAATACATGTCACGCAGGGAATTGTGGGAATGTCAATTTACGTTTATTTCACTGTAAATTAAACCATTACTTTTTTTTTTCACTTCCACTTCCCGGTATGTTACTGTAAAATTACTTTAAATATACGTTTAGATCTATCACAGTTATTCATCGTATATAGAACGAAAACTTTTTGCTAACCAATTTTTTTTACCAGGGTAGCATTTTTACAGTATTTTGCCGTTAAAATCACGCTAATTTTTTACAATGATATGAATCAAACCCTATAGGGTGTCAAGCATCGGATCTGACCTCGTCCAGCCACACGACTCCAGGATATCTGCCCGAATCGATCTGTTCCTCCAGCCACGGCCGCAGGCGCAGGCGTCCCTGGTGCATCTTCAGTTCTGGCGTCCGCGTGCTTCACTCCTGAGTCCCCCAGATGTTCACTCAGTGCAGTCATGAGCAGCACACGGCTCACTGAAACACATCACTGACAGTCACACTAGCAACAGGAAACATCACACCTGACTCGAGTCACAAGTGAAATCTCAGCGTCCTCAGACCTGCACAAACCGGTTTGGAGGGTTTCCTTCCAACCGCAGGATGATTTCTGTGGTATTGAGGGGCCGAACTCAGTCACGCCTCGCCGATCCGACGCTTCTGATGTCAGTTACTGAAACCTGCTATACATCAGTATTAGGCACAGAGCAATTATTACTGCAGGGACAAACAACCGAACTAACGCACTGCAGAAGAACTAATCTAGCATCTTTGTGCAGCTCAATACTCTGAGATTTCTTATAGTGGCATAATTTGCATAAGAGAAAGACGTCAGATGCTTATCAGTCAGCCTCAGTAATGTTGGTGAGTCATTCTTTGCTTTGACTGAGTTCCTGTGAACTTCATGCACCGCAGGTATTTTCCAATGAAACAATCATTGGTCTCCTTTGTTGTCATGTGCAACGATTTCTGTTCATCCAAACTTCCATAAAACAAACAAACAGCTTTTCTTCAACCAATCAGAAGGCTGTAGTTTGGTAGCAGATCAAAGGTAAAAACATTGTCAATCTGGATCAGCTCCGATTAGCCGTTTGATAATACAGGTCAATGATGATATTAGCTCATATTCTCTCACCGGCCACTTTATTAGGTACACCTGTTCAACTGCTGGTTAATAGGCCAACCACAGGCCAGCAACTCAATGCATTTAGGTATGTAGACTTGATCAACTGAGCATCAGAATGAGGAAGAAATGTGATTTAAGTGACTGAACGTGGCATATTAGTGAGTGTTTCAGAAACTGCTGATCTAATGGGATTTCCAGGCACAACCATCTCTAGTGTTTAGAATGGTCTGAGAGAAAGAGGACATATCCAGGGGAGAAAATGCCTTGTTGATGCCAGAGGTCAGAGGAGAATAACCAGACTGGTTCAGCTGACAGAAAGGCAACAGTAACTCAAAGTAGAACGTTCATTTCCTGAAGAAAATGTAAGTTGTGCTTGGACTGGCAAAACTCGGTCGCTAGGGTGTTTCAAAATAAATAAGCAAACACACGAGCACACCAGCGTCTGGGGTCAGCACTTGCGCATGCGCCCCCAACGATTCTGAGTCGTTGCTAGGTTGTTCTGGGTGGTTGTTAAGGTGTTGCTATTCGGTTGATACGGTTCTTGGCGTGGTTGCTAGGCAGTTTCTACGGTATTCTGGGTGGTTGTTAGGGTTTTGCTAAGTTGTTCTGGGTGGTTGCTATGGTCTTGCTTAGTGGTTGCTAGGATATCCTGGGTGAGTGCCAGGGTGTTGCTAGGTGGTTTGCTATGGTAACATGGGTGGTTGCTAAGGTGTTGCTAAGCAGTTGCTAAGATGTTCTGGGTGGTTACTAGGGTGTTGCTTGGTGGTTTCTAAGGTGTTCTGGGTGGTTGTTAGGGTGTTGCTATTCGGTTGATACGGTACTTGGCGTGGTTGCTAGGCAGTTTCTACGGTATTCTGGGTGGTTGTTAGGGTTTTGCTAAGTTGTTCTGGGTGGTTGCTATGGTCTTGCTTAGTGGTTGCTAGGATATCCTGGGTGAGTGCCAGGGTGTTGCTAGGTGGTTTTCTATGGTAACATGGGTGGTTGCTAGGGTGTTGCTAAGATGTTGCTAGGGTGTTCTAGGTGGTTGTTTGGTGGTTGCTAAGGTATTCTCTGTGGTTGCTGGGGCCTTGCTAGGCAGTTGCTATGGTGTTGCTAAGTGGTTGCTGTTATATCCTGGGTGGTTGCTAGGGTGTTGCTAAGATGTTCTGGGTGGTTGCTGGGGTGTTGTTTGGTGGTTTCTAAGGTGTTCTGGGTGGTTGTTTGGCGGTTGCTAAGGTATTCTCGTGGTTGCTGGGGCAATGCTAGGCAGTTGCTATAGGGTATTCTGGGTGGTTGCAATGGTGTTGCTAGGCAGTTGGTAGTTGTCTCAGATGGTTACTGTGGAGTTTTTAGAATGTTCTTAGCCTGATTTAACACTAAGCTAATCACTGCTAGCATGTGTAGCATGTTGGAAGTCCAGTTTGCTAGAATGAGTCAAAAGAGCCAGCCCCCATCTCTATAAGATGTTCTGATGCAGAGATATAGGTCTTCCTGAACGGTTGCTAGGGTTTAGTTGCTAGGGAGTGACTTGGTAACTGACAGTGATGATGTTACTCCAAAGTCTGCTTGTCAGTATGAATGATATAAATCAACCGCAACTCCTCTATGACGTTACTAAAAACGTAAAAAAAAGGAAACCTCTTTGGATTTGGGTTGCAAGGGTGCTCGACAGTGGTTGCTAGGGTGCTCGACAGTGGTTGCTAGGGTGCACGACAGAGGTTGCTAAGGTGCTCGACAGTGGTTGCTAGGGTGCTCGAAAGTGGTTGCTAGGGTGCTCGACAGTGGTTGCTAGGGTGCTCGACAGTGGTTGCAAGGGTGCTCGACAGTAGTTGCTAGGGTGCTCGACAATGGTTGCTAGGGTGCTCGACAGTGGTTGCTAGGGTGCTCGTTAGTGGTTGCAATTTGCCGTAAAAGGGGATCCAACCTGGAACTAGCAAGGCGTACCTAATAATGTGGCCGTGAGTGTGTGTATCAAGCGAACACCTGAATGTATATCTGCACTGAAATGGCCTTAATACCAGAATAACTAACAGATATGAGTCTGATCCAAGGGTTTATATGCCAACACATACACATATTTGACCTTATTTCCCAACATTGAACATTATAATATCAGATTTGGGAACATTTTCAGTGTTCAAAAACACTACTGTTTGAGTCTTTTCTGCAGCTCGGGTATAATATCTCCACCTTCAGCCTTTGCCTCCATTACTTCAGTGTGAATCTGGTGTGGAATGACATCATCCGCGTCAGCTTATGTTTACTCAGACCTGCATCATTAAACACACGGCATCATCCCTAGAGAACGAGTGATAAACATGTAATCCTATAGGGAGACCGCAGCAGAACATGCCAGGACAATAACTGAGAAGGAACTGAAGAAATCACAGATTATATACACACAAGATGACAAACAACTGAAACCAGACACAGGTGACACTAATGGGTAACCAAGGAAACAAACACAGAAAGTAAAAACAACAATACGAACAAAATAAACTAAAAGTCCAAGAAAACATGGCCTACATGTGACAGTAATTCAGTGATTGCTTCATTTAACTGAGTTTATTTATTTGTATCCATTTATCCCTGTTTATAAACGATTGCTCAGTTGATTTATTTATTTATTTTCATGGTACATATGAGCTTCACACTTCATACTCACCCAATACAGGACCATGATCAAAAACTGCCCCAGCAAGAGCTGTTTAACATGATGTGTTGTACACTGATCTCCAGAGGTGTCAAGTAACAAAGTACAAATACTTCGTTACATTACTTAAGTAGAAATTTTGGGTATCTATACTTTACTTGAGTAATTATTTTTCAGCCGACTTTTTACTTCTACTCCTTACATTTTCACGCAATGATCTGTACTTTCTACTCCTTACTTTTTAAAAATAGCCTCGTTACTCCTATTTCATTTCTGCTTGTTTTCATTTCGGCTTGTCGTCGTTCAAAAAATGGGCAATTATACAATAGATCTGAGTCCCGCCTCCTGAACACACATCGCTAAACTGATTGGCTTTGTGTTTTCTTTCTAACTTGTGAGAGGCTGTCCGCGCGGCACGCTGTAGTTTGGTTGTGCGAAGCGGCACAACTCCTCCGAAGGAAACCTACTGTAGATGCGGTAAGCGAGGGAGAAATTAATCAACAGTTTTGTGCTCAAGAATACGGGGCAAATCAGGTCAAATATTGCTTTGGGGACAGCCGTTTTTACAATATTGCCTACTGTATGGCAATCGCGGGATAAGTGGCAAACATAATCGTTAGTGTGTGTGTGTGTGTGCGTGCGTGCGTGCGTGCGCGCGTGCGCGCGTGTGTGTGAGAGAGAGAAGAGAGAGAGTGTGCGTGTGTGTGAGAGGGAGACTGAGTGTGCGTGTGTGCAGGGCCGTAGCTAGAGGATCCGGGGCCCCCTGAAAAAATATTGATGTGGGCCCCCCACCACCCTCCACCAATATATTTTCTGCATGCATACTCATATATTGTTGGCGTACTGTACAATATGCATGGAGGCCCACATGTAACTAGGGTTTTCTTACAAAATAACAAAGCAGATAACAAATAAATGTAAATCAAGATTTTAATGAACACTTCATGGAGTGAAGTGAGGTGTAAAGTCATCAAAGGTTAGGCCTATAAATCAAAACAAATTAAATAATAAGAAAAACAATTTTTTAAAAAGGAACGGTAAAATAATGTTTTTATGGGTTGTAACACAGTCTCGTCTCAAAACGTCACATACTGACGTGGTTTGACCATACGGCAACATACGACGAAAAGGGTACCCCTATAACGTCAATATGAGACGGTTCAGGTTATGGTTAGGTTTAGGTATGGGTTAGGGTGCCGTTAGGGGGCGCTGCTGGTGCGCTTATGTCTCCGTCTCATCTTGACGTTATGGGGTACCCTTTTCGTCGTATGTTGCCGTATGGTCAAACCACGTAAGTAACAGTCTTAGGAATGTAGTCAAAGTTTTAAAAAAGATTTATCTTATTATGTATTTTAATAGAGATAATATGGAACTGGTAAAATAATATTGTTATAATATTGTATAACAGTTGTATTCGTGTTTCTTGATGTAATAAACACATCACCAGCCAGCAGGTCATATTATGCATAATGCAATGCGTCGTGTCTCGTGTCAAGTTATTTACAATAGTGAAAAGGACAGGGATTTTAATCGCGTAATCATTCAGTCGGTTGTACCGCTCTCGCGCCCGTTAATGAAAAGTGAAAGAAGACGGTAGTTTTCTGATTCTCAGCGAAATAACAATACAATACACTAACCTGCGTTAAAGAAGGTTTTAATTGACTGGGATCCAACAACTCTCCTGGCCTCCCTCTCCTTCTTTTCGTGGCGTTTCTGATAACCAGATTTGTATTTTCTTTTTCCCGACATTTTTCCAGTGAGTCAGTTCCACCAGATTAACGTCTTCAGGCAATGCCGCCTCAACTCTGATTGGTTCTCTTCACGAGCTGGGGCGGGGTATTTATTAATAACTAATAAATAGATCGGACTAAACCATTTTTAGGGAGGTAAGAGAAGCAGCTATTTGGAAAAAATATTTAACCAAGTTGCATGTTTTTTTGTGGTTTTCATTTTAAATCTCAGGCATACAACTAATACATATTATAATTATTCATGCAATAGTGTCCCTATAGTATAACTGCTGGATTTTGTGGGGCCCCCTGGGCAGCGGGGGCCCCTATAATTGTCACCACCTTTCACCCCACCAGCGACGGCCCTGCGTGTGTGTGTGTGTGTGAGAGAGAGAGAGAGAGAGAGAGAGAGTGTGTGTGTGTGAGAGAGAGAGAGAGAGAGAGAGAGAGATAGTGTGTGTGTGTGAGAGAGAGAGAGAGAGAGAGAGGAGAGAGAGTGTGTGTGTGAGAGAGAAGAGAGAGAGTGTGGAGAGAGATAAGAGAGAGAGTGAGTGTGTGTGTGTGTGTGAGTGTGTGTGTGTGAGAGAGAGAGAGAGTGAGAGAGTGCGTGTGTGTGTGTGTGTGTGTGAGAGAGAGAGAGAGTGTGTGTGTGTGCGCAACCATTATAGTGTCAAAATATCCCCACAAAGATGGCAATATCCGAAATCCTTATGCGGCTGAAACAGGGAGCCTAGTGCCTCACAAGTTTTTCAACATTTACATTTTAATATATATAACATTATAGTCATTATGGCCTTAGAATTTTTTTGGGGGGGTGCACTATAGGCCCCTTTGGCGCGGTCTAAGCTTTTGTCCTTAATGGCATTTTTTGCCTTGCATTACTTTTACTTTTATACTTTAAGTAGTTTTAAAACCCAGTACTTTTACACTTTTACTTGAGTAAAAAGCTTGAGTTGATACTTCAACTTCTACAGAAGTCATTTTAAACCCTAGTATCTGTACTTCTACTTGAGTAATGAATGTGAATACTTTTGACACCTCTGCTGATCTCAGTAGTTCGCTGGTCTGATGTGTCCTCAGTGTTAAAACGAGGCGCAGAATCTTTACAGAAATGTAATTTTTCTTCTTGTGGCTCACCAGGACAATCCTGGGCAGGACACCTCTCTATCTGTCATCTCTTTTTCAAGCTGCTCATAACACCTATCACACAAGATCAAGTTGTGTGACCCCCCCCCCCCCCACACACACACACACTCACACACACACACACACACACACACACACACACTTCTACTACCTTTGGACGTATGCCTTCTGCTTTGCAGCAGTACGTGACTGGAACATACTACAAAATACTGTGAACCTTACGTCTCTCCTCCACATCTCCAGCTTTAAGCAGAACCTCCAAAACAACATACAGTAGTTGACTCTTGTTCCTGCTGATAATCCTGAACCATATTTATACACACATATAGGGCTGTAATCTCCCATTCGATTAGTCGATTGTTGGATTGTTGAAAAAAAAACAAAAAAACATCCCACTTCCCAGATAACAAACATGTGTTCCAAGAACGTTATTATGGAATGTTCTCTAAATATTTGAAACGTCCAGTTTTTTTTATTGTTATAACAAAATAAACTACATATCCCAAACAACAACATGTGTCGGCCGGATCCGCTGTGTGGACTCCACATGTTCTGGAGCTGGGCCGACACGATGTTGCTCTCTTTTTTATTTATAATTCTTCAAACATAATGGGAACGTTCTGAAACCAGCAGTAACATTTAAAAAAACATTAGATGGACGTCCAACTAAAAGTTTTACGAAAAAAAACAAAAAAACATTGCATGAATGATTTATAAATATTGTTTGTGTGCTAAGTGTTGTGTTGGCTTATGTTCTGCTGGGTTAATATGCTCTGCCACTAGGACTGGCTTCCATAGTCTACAATTATTTTACGGACTGGTCTAAAGTCACATAATACTGAAATTATATTTATTATTATCATTACTATTATTAATAACAGTATTATTGTCAGTAGTATTGTTAATACTACTGCCACTTCTGTCAGGACCGCTATCATCAGATAACATTAGAGACGTGGATCAGTCACTGACGAGAGCTCGACTAACCTGCAGAACTGACTCTTGATTATCATACTGTTACTACAAATATTATTATTATTATTATTATGTTTGGTTCAAATTGTCTAGATATCTATTAATCATTAAAAATATATATATTCAAAAATGTTGTTATATCACACTGGAATAAACTATTCATTAAAAATATTACTGTA
This sequence comes from Phoxinus phoxinus, assembly GCF_949152265.1. Taxonomy (NCBI): domain Eukaryota; kingdom Metazoa; phylum Chordata; class Actinopteri; order Cypriniformes; family Leuciscidae; genus Phoxinus; species Phoxinus phoxinus. The sequence continues at coordinate 34,814,250 of NC_136889.1, forward strand.
CCTGTATACACTATCTATATATGTAGCTGTTAGTTTGTTTGTTTGTTTGTTTGTTTTTTCTCCCTCTATGTGTACTTGTGTGTATATGTCATTTATCTTTTACTTTGTATATGCAACTATGTCTTGTTAATTTAAAAAAAGAAAGAAAAAACGCTCTGCCACTAGAGGTCGCTATTATCCTGGAGTGTTGAGCTACTGCATGCGTTACTGCTGCGTTTTCTTTTATTAGTACTAATGTAAGATACAACACTAACATTTTGAGAGCATTATTCAAGACCAGATAACTCTGAATGAACGCTCTATTACAGTTACTGTAAGAACGTGTGTTCATATCTTTGCCAGACCGTTCCTGTACAGCTTTCCTGTAACTCAAACAGTCGAGCATTGGCGCTGGCAACACAAGGTCAGGGAAAGCAAGAACTGATAAGAATGTAAATGTGTACCTTGAAATGCAATGTAACTAAGTCAGTTTGGATAAAAGCGTCTGCCAAATGTGTATGTAAAAATGCGTAAGTTCCCTGACCGCACTCTGCTGGTGTAGTTCCCCTGTCGGCCACCAGAGGCCCTCAGTTTAACTCTCTCTGTTTAACTCTCTCTGTTTAACTCTCTCTGTTTAACTCTATCTGTTTAACTCTCTCTGTTTAACTCTATCTGTTTAACTCTCTCTGTTTAACTCTCTCTGTTTAACTCTCTCTGTTTAACTCTCTCTGTTTAACTCTCTCTGTTTAACTCTCTCTGTTTAACTCTCTCTGTTTAACTCTCTCTGTTTAACTCTCTCTGTTTAACTCTCTCTGTTTAACTCTCTCTGTTGGCTGTTTGTTTATGATGTCCTTGTGTTTCTTGTGTTTCTTCAATCTGCAGCTTTATGTCAGTTGTAATGTAATGCTGGTCTAGACTACTGCTACCTTTTAAACATTTCTTTCCCCTTAATCATCTTGTAGTTAATGTTTGTTTGTTTGTTTGTTTGTTTGTTTGTTTGTTTGTTTGTTTGTTTGTTAGTTTGTTTGTTTGTTTGTGTGATTCCGCCGACCTCTGCCTGTGTGTTGGACTGTCCGGTTCAGGATCCTCAAGTGTCTGGCGCTCACTGCTCTTATTCAGTGGGTTATCTGATAAACACTAATCTAACCTCTGGGAACAAATAAATGACTCTCAGTTCTCACATAAACAGTTGCACTCACTGCTGGATTTTGTTTAAATGTTTCACACATACACACACACACACACACACACACACACACACACACGCGCGCGCGCACGCACGCACGCACACGTCACTCACTCTGGGATCAGTGTGTATTGTCACTGAGATGTTTTCAGGAAGAATAAAAGTTAAACTCACATCCTCAAAAATCAAGCCATAAACATGCAAAACCATCAGGCCCTCCTGACCATCATTGCCTGTCCCTTATCTATAAGATCATATTTGTAGTGTTCATATATTTTTTTTAAATATCTTATATCAAAATGATGAAATTGCTTTTTAAGGACTACAACAAACGGCTTGTGGGAACTACAGGACATTCCTCCCAGGTTAGTGACATCACTAACCCTAAAATTTACATTTTTATATTTAATCATGACAGAATATGCTAAGCAATGACATGAAGATAACTACACATAAGCTACATAAATTCATCAACATTCCACCATTGGTTATTTTGAAAAGTAAACTAACAAAATGTATTGTCACAATATTAACAAATTGTCTCTTCCTACATCTGCTCTGACAGATTTAAGTTATATTCAACAGCCTAAAAACAAAACAGGGCTGAAAACCTGCTAAATATGTTCACCATTTATGTGCATAATAAAGAGAATAAACTATATCAAATCGCATGTTGATAACATTTACAGAAGCCCTCCTGAAGCCCTCCAGTAGCTAGATGATAGCAGTGATGGGGAAAACCCATGTTTCTGAATGACAGATCTAGTGATGACATGTAGATGGAGAAAAGAAGCGGTCCCAGCACTGAGCCCTGAGGCACTCCAGTAGCTAGATGATAACAGTGATGGGATAAACCATGTTTCTGAATGACAGATCTAGTGATGACATGTAGATGGAGAAGAGAAGCGGTCCCAGCACTGAGCCCTGAGTCACTCCAGTAGCTAGATGATAACAGTGATGGGGAAAAACCATGTTTCTGAATGACAGATTTAGTGATGACATGTAGATGGAGAAGAGAAGTGGTCCCAGCACTGAGACCTGAGGCACTCCAGTAGCTAGATGATAACAGTGATGGGATAAACCATGTTTCAGAATGACAGATCCCAGTGATGACATGTAGATGGAGAAGAGAAGCGGTCCCAGCACTGAGCCCTGAGGCACTCCAGTAGCTAGATGATAACAGTGATGGGATAAACCATGTTTCTGAATGACAGATCTAGTGATGACATGTAGATGGAGAAGAGAAGCGGTCCCAGCACTGAGACCTGAGGCATTCCAGTAGCTAGATGATAACAGTGATGGGAAAAACCATGTGTATGAATGACAGATCCTAGTGATGACATGTAGATGGAGAAGAGAAGCGGTCCCAGCACTGAGACCTGAGGCACTCCAGTAGCTAGATGATAACCGTGATGGGATAAACCATGTTTCTGAATGACAGATCTAGTGATGACATGTAGATGGAGAAGAGAAGCGGTCCCAGCACTGAGACCTGAGGCACTCCAGTAGCTAGATGATAACAGTGATGGGAAAAACCATGTGTATGAATGACAGATCTAGTGATGACATGTAGATGGGGAAGAGAAGGGCTCCCAGCACTGAGACCTGAGGCACTCCAGTAGCTAGATGATAACAGTGATGGGATAAACCATGTTTCTGAATGACAGATCTAGTGATGACATGTAGATGGAGAAGAGAAGCGGTCCCAGCACTGAGACCTGAGGCACTCCAGTAGCTAGATGATAACAGTGATGGGATAAACCATGTTTCTGAATGACAGATCTAGTGATGACATGTAGATGGAGAAGAGAAGCGGTCCCAGCACTGAGACCTGAGGCACTCCAGTAGCTAGATGATAACAGTGATGGGATAAACCATGTTTCTGAATGACAGATCTAGTGATGACATGTAGATGGAGAAGAGAAGCGGTCCCAGCACTGAGACTTGAGGCACTCCAGTAGCTAGATGATAACAGTGATGGGAAAAAACATGTTTCTGAATGACAGATCTAGTGATGACATGTAGATGGAGAAGAGAAGCGGTCCCAGCACTGAGCCCTGAGGCACTCCAGTAGCTAGATGATAACAGTGATGGGATAAACCATGTTTCTGAATGACAGATCTAGTGATGACATGTAAATGGAGAAGAGAAGCAGTCCCAGCACTGAGCCCTGAGGCACTCCAGTAGCTAGATGATAACAGTGATGGGAAAAACAATGTTTCTGAATGACAGATCCTAGTGATGACATGTAGATGGAGAAGAGAAGCGGTCCCAGCACTGAGACCTGAGGCACTCCAGTAGCTAGATGATAACAGTGATGGGATAAACCATGTTTCTGAATGACAGATCTAGTGATGACATGTAGATGGAGAAGAGAAGCGGTCCCAGCACTGAGACCTGAGGCACTCCAGTAGCTAGATGATAACAGTGATGGGATAAACCATGTTTCTGAATGACAGATCTAGTGATGACATGTAGATGGAGAAGAGAAGCGGTCCCAGCACTGAGACTTGAGGCACTCCAGTAGCTAGATGATAACAGTGATGGGAAAAAACATGTTTCTGAATGACAGATCTAGTGATGACATGTAGATGGAGAAGAGAAGCGGTCCCAGCACTGAGCCCTGAGGCACTCCAGTAGCTAGATGATAACTAGCGAGTTATACAGCCTCTATAACCAGAGGCTGTATAACTCTCTTTTAGCGATGGGTGTCAATGCTGTACTCTGTAAATGGATTTTGAACTTCTTATCCTGCAGGAAACAATTTGTTAAAATCAATAATCATGTGTCATCAACGAGGATTCTTAATATCGGCGCCCTCTCACTTTATACTAATAACTGCACATCCAATCAAACATCAGTCAAACTGTTAAAATTCGCAGACGATACCACCATAGTAGGCCTTATCTCTGATGGTGATGAGACTGGCTATCGGGCAGAGGTTGAGCGGCTGGTGAAGTGGTGCGAGACCAATAACTTAATCCTAAATACAACTAAAACAAAATAAATTATTGTAGATTTCAGAAGGAAGACTGTTCAACATCTCTCCCTCTCCATCAATGACCAGGTTGTCGAGAGGGTCTCGTCCTTCCGTTTTTTTGGGCACCACCATTCACCAGTCGCTATCATGGGACCTGAATATCAGTCTCATCGTAAACAAAGCCCATCAGAGACTTTATTTCCTCCGTCAGTTACGGAAATTCGGGGTCAGCCAAAAATGCATGACTCACTTCTATCGAGCCGCCATAGAAGGCGTGCTAACTTTCTCTATCCTGTCCTGGTACGGTAATGCAACCCGTCAAGGCAAGCAACAGCTTGAGAAAATAGTGAGCAGAGCATCTAAGATCATTGGCTGTAATATGCCCTCTATAGCTTCACTTTTCAATATTATAATCACTAAGAAGGCAAGAAACATCACCACTGACTCCTCCCACCCAGCAAATCATTTATTTAACATTTTGCCATCAGGCAAGAGGTATAGAAGCATTACCAGCAGAACATCACGCTTCAGAGACAGTACCTATCCTCAGGCCATACGTCACCTAAACATGGTCTGAGGCTAGGATACTGAATGCTTTCTCGTCAGTTTACTCCCAGAATGCTAATTCATCTCATGTGCAATATGAGGCTTTTATGTCCGTGTATTTGTTGTTGTTGTGAACTATGTGTGAAATGCGCTGTAATGTCAGTGTGGAAAAGCCTATTTGAGAGGATTAAGAGCGCTGTAGCGCTTAACGGTACTTGGGACTTTTATTATGAAAGTCCGACGTGCACGAGCTCAGAAAGCTAATGATTCTTCACAGAGTGACGCATATCGCCTCAGATATCAGTTCGCATGCACGGGCGCTGGAGAAGACGAATAACGTTGGTTATCGGCCTAAGATTGAGTGTATATTGTGCTTCTGTGCGTCTTATAAGAGTTGTATGCCGATCTACGCTCATTGTGATGTTATGATGCAATGATGCTGTTAACGTCCGTGTGGGCTTATGGCGCGATGCCAATTTACCCGTGTTATGCCTCATAACTGTCGATCATCAGTGTTCATAAATGATGTTTATAATGTTTAATAACTCATGTTGATAGATGATAACAGTAAAACGAGGGAAGATATAATTGTGAGTCATATAAGTAGCATAATGCTTGTCCAGCACTCTTGTTATTTGAGTGCTGTTTTTTGTCTTTTACAGGGAAACCACATCAAAATATCAGCACAATTCATGTTACACTTGTAAAGTCCCGTCTGAATTCGAACCAATGAGGGCAGTCGAACAACGGGGAAGGTCTTTGCGCGTTACTGTCTTCCTTTTACGCAATAAAACAAGATTAAATGGAACACAATTCTCATATGTATTTTCTCGTTATTTCATCTGACTCCATAAATGAAAGGGTTTTAATGATATCTGGGCATAATTAAAATATGAACGAATATTGATTATTCTTAGACTCTTGTTTATATTTTACCCGTTAGGATCAGGACACTATGTCGCTTTGAGATCCTTAACCAGGTCTCCGGCACAAGCGTTCAGTCCTGACGATCAGGAATAGAGGCAATGGCTAAATATCTAGGATTTTGGAGTAATCCCTACACGCAACAATCAAAGATATATTTAATAGCCCTCATGGGTGTCCTTCAGGAACTTAATTCAACTGTTTTACTTTAGTAGGTTTTGGCCACCATTAAAGACGCCAGTAGATTAATTTTACTTCTCTTTAATGACTTTGTATTGGCCAAGCCCGTGATGGTTCACGTGCACTTACTTACGGTAACATTAAATTAGAACAGAAGTCGTCGGAAGCGTCCAAGCTAGATTAATCAACCAACACCGTGCTGGTCCTAGACGGACATACTCATCCTCTCACCCAAGCAGCCTGCAAACTTTCCTGATATCAGTTATTAGCCGTCGCTAAACTCTGAAGCAACTTTGTGGTAACATACGAATCTGTTAATCTTATTTGGGAAAAAACAAGTCTCAGAGTCGTTCAGAATAAAATCAAACGTTTACGATTTATTGACCAGGTAATGAAATAATAGTTCAAAGTCCAATTCAAAAGGATAAACTCATCAGTTTAAGCATATAATAACAATATTTCAGAAATCACGGGATTTGTAGAGATTATTACCTGTCAACAAAATTACACACATCGCTTGTGTGGGCAGTCAAACTACAGACTCCCAGAACCTTTTGCTTCTTTTCCTTATAAACCCAGAAATCCACCAAATGGTGGTGTTTGTCATTATAATTAGATTTCAGACCCCTATTGAGGGGTTCGCCAATGTGAGATCAAAATTAGCAACCAAATGGCTTCTTGGTACTTGTAGCAGTGAATACTTATTTACATACAGGAGGGGGATTGAATGGAAGATCAGGGGGTTGCACACCTTCAGAGGATACATCACAATTTTCATATCTTAGAACTTCTTTTAGCTTTTCATTATGATTGGGAGAGTGAGACCATTTTACCAGGCGCACTGAGACACTTTAAATGAGACCAAACACATATAGTTAAATTTTTCATACACACACAACATTGCATAGGTTTTCAGTGTATTTCAGGTGAGGAGGAGGGGGTTGAAGGAAGAGATGGTGTGTGTGGGTGTGTGTGTGGTGTGAGCTGTGTCCTGTTGCATATGCGAGATTCAGTTCAAGTGTAAATTCCCAAAAGGGCCTTTTGTTTCACCTAGGGGGCGCTCAGACGAACTGGCACCAGCCTTACACACTCCCATCAGATCAAGACTTAACACCTACTCATTAAGCCATCGACATTACTCCATCTCTTCTTCCACCTGGGCCTCTTGTGCTCACATCTCAATGATTGATTACTCGCTTGATACTATTCCAAACCTCATACCGACTGTAATTCCTCAGAATTCTGGAAACAACCTGCTTTCGCCAGGGAAGGCTCAGATAATTCACTGCCACCCATAAAGCTCCAATAGGCCCATTGCAGGTCACAAGCCACCTCCTACGTCTCTGGAAGTTGAGTAAGGTGTATGTTAGTGGTTGACTCCTCCCTCTGATGTTCATCTTATATCCTTGCCATAATAAAGCAGTTCAAGTTGATCACTTGTATCTCTGTGGTGTTCTGACCGACACACCTAGTACACTGCTAAACACACCTGAAACCAGCCCTTATCAGAAATCAAGGTAGTCTTCACTACAGTCAGTGTATTATGTCTGAGCATTCCAAGACAAATTCCTATCAACTTTGTTGAAATGGCTAATAATAATAAACTTAAACTTAAACTTAACAGTGATGGGATAAACCATGTTTCTGAATGACAGATCTAGTGATGACATGTAGATGGAGAAGAAAAGTGGAGAAGGTTACCCGAGCCTGCTTAAATGCTCTGGGAAAGGTACTAGTGTGAAGAGAGGTGTTGATGATGTGTGTGAGTGCAGGTACAACTGAGGAAGAAATGGCTTAAAGTAGGTTAGTGGGAATAGGATCAAGCGGACAGGTAGTATGGCGATTGGAAAGGAGGAGTTTGGAGACTTCTGTCTCTGAAAGCAGAGAGAAGGAGGGTAGAATGTGTGTGTTAGCTGGTGAGATGTGTGTGTCAGTTTGTGGTTTGGTAAATTGGCCGCTGATAGTGGTAGTTTAATTTATAAAGAATGTCAAACATTCTAACTGCTTAAAAATACTATATATATAGTATTTTTTAATTTGAATCATACAATAGATTATTAGAGTAGAGCCCAAAATAACACAACAAACAGCTGTTAATCACAGTGTGCAAGGAGTGTGTCATTGTGTTGATGTTAGTCTCTGATTAACCTTTGGTTGAATAAACCAGACATTTTTACTTGTAGTTATTATGGCGTTCAGAAGCTTGGCTTGGAGTTTAGAAGCAGAAAGACTTTCTCAACAGTGCAAAATCCAGAAGTCTCCATGGAAACGGACTCTAAGAAGAAGTGTATATATCAGTGATACATAACTTGATGTTTTATTGGCCTTATAATCCAATATAAGTATGAGTGTCAATGCACGAGTTTATAAGTTCATAAACCCAGATAAAACTACACAGCGTGCATAACTGTTTATAGGAAGTTATGTTTGTCATTATTCTTTTTACTGTTGAAGAGATACAATCCAAAGATTTCATGTCAACACTTAGCCATGGATTTCACGCTTCAGCCTGTGATTTTCTACTCAATATGCCTGAACTTAATGTGTTTCCCATCAACAATTACACCTGAAAATTATTATTACACTCGGAAATTGTTACGATTGGAACAGGAAACATTTGCTTGGAAATGTGATCAGAATTACATTAGAAAGCGTTCATGGGCACTATAAAAAAGTTTTTTAAAAATGTTATGCTGTTCACTTTATACAACACATTTGGATTGAACACCATTATATGAGGCTTCATGTTGAGTTGAATTGAAACTGTTTCTCTTTGGCTTTTTACAGTGTTTTCATTTTGATCAGCTCGAACAAAAAGCTTTCAATCATTCTCATCCAGACCGAATTAATACTGTGAAAAATGTATATTATAAAAATGTTTTTGGAAAATATTTAGTTCCTATTATGTTTCATTATTGCACTTCTTGGCCACGGTAGATTCTGTCAAGGTTTTCTAGAGGAACTTTCTTAAAAATAAAGCTTCTTTATTGGCATTGATGGTTCCATGTAGAACCTTTAAAGGTGACGGGTATCTCAAGAGCCTTTAACTTCTCCTCCTCGCCAACCAGAGTATACCAGCTCACCTCAGCTTCCAGGAGGCTGACCCAGGGTCGGACTCGGTGCTTATGCTGTAGCACTGGTGGACATATCACTTCAGCCTGTCCCATTCATCAGTTAACGTGAAACCTCTCACTACTGAAGTCATCCTTACTGCCTCGTATGTTTCTCTTTCAGTACACGCACTCCTCGACTCTGGGTCAGCTGGAAACTTCATCTCCGATTGAGATGCCACCAGCTCAGCCTCAAGAAGAGGCCCACCGAGGCACTCCATAATTATCAAACCTCTCAACTAGAAGAATGTGCGAATCTCTGGGGGACCTCATCGGTTACACACCGAATCCATCTCCTTCCTGGTTCTGGAGAATTCCACCGCTGGTATCATCTTAGGGCGCCCGTGGTTAGTGCGACACGATCCCGTTCTCTCCTGGATAACGGGAGAAGTTCTGAAGTGGGGCAATAGCTGCTTTCCAGGGTGCTGTCCACATCTTCCTCAACCTGTGATTCCCCTTCCAACCAACTCCACCAACTCCACCTCCATCGAGAGCCGTGTAGAACAGCAGCCTACACCGCCTTCAGTGACGTGTTCTGTCTCAACGCTATCAACCTTCTTCCGGGTGAGCCAGTCCAGTTTCTCAGCTATAACATCAGTGATTACAGGATCCAGATGGACGAGGGGAAGGTGAATGCGGTTCTGAACTGGCCAACCCCTCGTCTCAGCAGCAGGGACTCCAGCACGTCTCCATCCATGCGCCGTCTTTTCCAAGAAACTATCCCCGGCGGAGATTAATTACGACATCGGGAACATGGAACTACTTGCCATCAAGCTCGTGCTGTAGGTGTGGAGACACTGGTTGGAGGGAGCCAAGGAGAAGTGTACAGTACCGATCACAAGAGTCTCCAACATCTCATCAGATGTTAGTGGAGACATTCCTGTAGTTGTTGTGGAGTTACACTGATCATCTCATCATCATGTTGAACGTTTACACACGTGTCCACAGTTCCTGAGGTGTTTATAAGACAGCGCTGACATGTTCTGGTCAATAGTGTTCAGTCTGTGCTCAACCACAGAACAGTTTCATGCTTTGCTGGATCTTCTGCCATCACGTTACAACTGGTCTCTGTTGGCGTTTGAGGAACCAAATGTTGTCACCGTGGGTGTAAACGTGCAGATTAAGGGCCGGTAATATTATAATAAGATCCTCTTCCTATTTCATAAGGAGAGTGAAATCTGATTGGCTTATTTGTTGACATGCTTGCAGAGAAAGGCTTCACAAAACAGAGCTACTGGGTTTTACTTTTTTTATGTTTTCTCAGTTGGTAGAAGCACCGGGGACCCGATTATAGTTCTTACACACGGGGGAAAAAGTCCGTTTTTCATGATATGTCCCCTTTAACATTCAAGTCTTTCCGTTGCTCAAAAGGTTCTTCACATACGGTTCTTCTATGGCATCACTGCTGACGTTCAGGAGTTCAGTAAGATAATCAGCTGATCTGAACACCAACACACAGGAAGTTCTGGCTTTATTCATCCTTCAGTTTCAGGGTGGAGGAGCGTCTCACACACACACACACACACACACACACACACACACACACACACACACACACACACACACACACACACACACACACAGTCATCTGACGCTCATCCAGGATTTACCCCAGGACTAAAAATGTTAGTATCACACAGGAGACACACAGCTGAGATATCATGATGATTATATAACCGATGTAAATATCCAGCAGTGTGTGTATCAGAGGACATCTTTATCTGTTCGCTGTGAGATAAAGTGTTGTGCGTCAGATCGTATTAGTTATAAAACTCAGCTCATCTTCTCCACCCTTGGATCGGCCCAGCACATGTGTGTACGAAACAGACTGAATCCTTATTGAAGACACTGTCTTGAGTTCATTTATTCATTAGTTCATTATGTACAGTATTTTCCATATAAATGAGCAGGGCAGGTTTTGACTAAAGGCCCATAAGAAGAGCAAGACCTGAAATCAGCAGCACTGAACAAACGTCTGAAAACAAGTCATGACTTCTATAAATCTATAATTCCCGAAATAGAGCCCAGAGGAAAATCTCCACCATGATGGAAAATAAAATATGTGTGTGTGTGTGTGTGTGTGATTCCTGTTATGATTAATGAGCATTTCAAAAATGGTGGATTCTAATTAGATCCTTCCCTTCAATATTTATCCATTATTCAGAGCATGTAATATTCTGATGATGTTAAGCGTATGGCTGAACTTTGGTCCAGGTCATAAATATGTTTTCCGATCAGGGCTGTAATAAGGATGAAGCGCGCAGATCTTTGGACTCTTTTATAGCCGTGCGCTGGTTGAGATTGCAGGCAGTACTCGGTGAGATTTAAGTGTTGTTCATCCGTGAGCCGGCATTACTCTGCGCTGGTGAATGGAGTGAGAGAGAGAGATGGAGGAACTGAAGCAGAGGAGACAGAAGAGAGAAGGCCGACACAGGTATCACTCGCCGTCAGCAATCCATCCATCCTGAGACTAAAAGCTCAATGCTTTCGTTTCATTACTGAGGGGAAATTATTCTTAAATACAGAGCAATGTAATGAAGATGTGCTTTTAGTTGAAATAGAAATGCAATGCAGTGCCACATTCACACAACAGCTGGAGTATAATAGTTATTAGTTGTATCAACTGATTTTGTTTAATATTTATAATACTCCATTATACACACATAAACACAAAAGACTTTAGCAACAGTCTTGAGAAAGATGCTTCGTATTGCTGGATTAAAGTTTATGTATATTTGAAAATTTAAGTTTGCATAGTAGGCTACCTATACTACTAATAATATTGGTGTAATTAGTAACATTCCCTTCATCTTTTCGTGGTTTTGTTTAGTGTGTTTCTTCTTTCTTTCTTTCTTTCTTTCTTTCTTTCTTTCTTTCTTTCTTTCTTTCTTTCTTTCTTTCTTTCTTTCTTTTTTACTGTTACTGTATATTTAGGATATTATTGATGTATATAAACCTTACAGTAGGCCATCTAAAATTCTCAAAACTGCTTCCTATATATATATATTAGGGTGGGAATCTTTTGGTACAATACGATTCGATTCTTGATTTTTAATCAAATTTCACTTCAACATGTGCACAGATTTGATCGTAGTTCACTGTTTTGAGTTACTTTTCTTATTTGACTGCAGTTTAATTGGTCAAAAAGGAAAATAAATCCTACTGAATTAAATGTGAATCTTGAAATTGATTTAGTTTTTCTTCCCATTTCAGTCAACCCAATCTTATAAAACATCGTTCGGGTCGGATATAACAGACTCTGTTCACATTGAATACTCCACACGATTTCCTTTTGACATAAGTGTGTGTGTATCTGTGAAAAGAACTGAATTCGCGTTCGCTGTGAGAGGCTCATCTGTGTCCGTCAGCGCGAGTCCACATTGAGTCCTTCGCAGCTTATTGTGATAAACGTCAATAACTGTAAGGAACTGTAAGTAGGACTGCGAAGTTTAAGAAGTGTAACACTTTAGAAAATCGATTTTTGACATTTTTGAATCGATACAAATCAGTAGAAGATAGAATCGCGATTCATATATGAGCTTTTTCCCCGCACCCCTAATATATATATTAATTAGAGCTCTTTCACGTCTTCTTGCGCTTGAACCGACATATTCAAACAAAATGATGTCAGAATGCCCGTCTTGTCAAGTATCCTTGTAAAAAATAGTTACCGTATTTTCATAGTATAAGCCTGCGACTTATAGTCAGGTGCGACTTATATTTCAAAATGAATTCATACTGACTGAGATTAACCAATAGAAAACATTACCGTCTACAGCCGCGAGAGGGCGCTCTGTTAACTGAAACATTAACTTAAAGACAACTGAGAAAGACTTACACAAACAAAATGCCCCCAAAAGAAAATACTATTCTGCAGACTAGCAGGTAGTAAAATATGCAGCCGAAAACGGTAATCGAGCAGCAGAAAGAAAGTTTAGAGTGAGGGAGAAACTTGTGAGGGACTGGAGAAAAGCAGAGGTTACGCGCCTTTCAGACAGGACGCGGAATATGCGCGGTGAGGACATTTTGTTGCTGCGTCGACCAGTTGCTGCTAGCGCGCACGCCGCGGTCACAGTTTAAAATAGTTCAACTTTTGCCGCTGCGCTCTATTGCGTTATCTAAAGGGCAACACGCATTCCGCGTCCTGTCTGAAAGCCGCTTAACTGTCATGAAGAAAACAAAGAAAGCTAATCACGGGCTGAAAGCAAGATGGCCAGAGGACTCGTATGTTCCTTATGCTATTGTGCAGCTGAATAACTGTTAATGTGTTACGTTAACACACCGGACACTATTCAGCTGTTGTTCTGTGTGCTGTTGTGCAGCTGAATAACCTTTCCAGATTAAATGTCTGTTCTTGGTCTTGGATTTTGTGAAATACATTTCTACATAAATGCGACTTATATATGTTTTTTTCCTCTTCATGACGCATTTTTTGACTGATGCGACTTATACTCCGGAGCGACTTATAGTCCGGAAAATACAGTAGTTACGTCTTCAGTGAGCGTAAAGAGTTGAGAAATAAAACGCGTGTGTAACAGTATATTGGATCTGTGCATGCGCTTTTTTTGATTTTTGGAAAAAAAACTTTACTCCCATAAAGCATATTCCAGGGGGCTGACCTGAAGAAATGCATTGTGTCTGCATTTGTTGTCATCCTCCCACAAGTTCCTCTGTCTGACTGTTGTCTTCTCTCGTGACCACAGAGACACCTGGGACCCGTTCCAGCTGAACCCCATCGGAGCCGAGAAGGAGAAGAAGAGAATATGCTTCCGGATTCTGCAGAACCTGGTGGCTGTTATCGTGGCGCTGCTGGTGCTGGTCAGCGGCGTCGTGAGCAAGGTGAATCATAACTGTTACATGACCATAAACATTTATAGAGGACAGTCCCACCCTTCCCTGTTTACTGATGGCATCTCCAGGTGACGAGTACAATCACTGGGATTCACGCTCGCACGAACATCTGGACCCGTCATGCTTACCATTATGGTGCATGCAGAGCAGTAAATGTGGGAATTGTACACAGTAAATACATAGTCTTGTTGATATTTAACTCTTTCCCTGCCAGCATTTTTGAAAAGGTTGCCAGCCACAGCCAGCGTTATTGACCATTTTCACAAACTTGTACAGAGCCTCTGCTTTAAACACAAAAACATGTTTTATTCTAGCTTCATGCATACATTTTTTTTTATCAACACATTTCATAAAAAAAGCAACATTTTGAACAGAAAGTTGAGAAAATCACATTTTTGGTCAAAGACTACACTACAAGTGGATCAGATTCAGAGCGATGATCCAAACACAGATGGAGTAGATCGAGTCCATCAACACAGTCCTGCAGCTCATCTTGGGCTCACAGTTCATTCAGTAACATTAGGCAGATTTGATGCTGTTTAATGTTTGATGATCGTTTTAGAAGCATTGCTGACGCACATGTAAATTGTATCACTCGTTTCTGCTTCTTCTTCACCTGTGTTTTGATCGGGAGATTCTGCACTCATAGCGCCCCCTACAGTATAACAGTGAAAACATGGATAGCCGGAAAATTCTGTCAATGGCGGAGAAAGAGTTCATTTTTGCAAATAGTAGTTAAGCCCTCCCAATTTAAAATGTGACCAAAAACAAAGTATAATTTGTTTCTTATTGCAGTTGCTGACATTTTAATGAACACAGAACATGATAGGAATGATTGACATGTGTCAGGTTCACAGACAGGTGAGTCTGTGTGCTGTGGTCCAGTGCATTAATGTCAAGGCTGTTCATCTGTATTGCAGGGCTCTCTGCTGGTTCTGACCACTCTGTCCAGTCCCAAGTCTTTGAGGGACAACGTGCAACAGCAGTTGTACACGCTGCTGTTGATGTGTGCCCTGGTGATGCCAAACTTCCTGATGTTCCTGAAGTCTCTGTGGAAGTGTGTCTTCAAGAGCTATGTGGCCCCTAGCCCAAAGATTCTGGGAATTGTGAGTTGACGTGATGCAAAATAACATGAACTTCAAATACTTTTATGGCAAATTTCATAAGAAATGTAATGAATAAGTCCAAAAGTTCACTAACCGCTAGCCCACCTTAAGAAAACGCTGTATAATTATTCTGGTTCATGTTCATCAGACACCGTTCAGACGCGTTTCTTAAGGGGCTTCTTAAGTTAAAAATGCCAAGACTTTTGTGCTGTCCATGTGATCACGAACAAGACCCACCAATTGGTTTGCATGCATGAAACTAGTTGACATACGTAGATGGAAAAACATACTCTCTCAGATATCCCAGCTTTCCGTCGCATCCAAATCAAACGTGAAACAGCTTGGGTGCGAAAGTGTGTGTGAGTAAAATCAAAGGCACATCTGCATGTCCGAGACCATCATAACACCGGCAGTGCTTACCACGCATGTGGCGATATTGTGAAGTATACACAACATCTGAAAGTTGTTATAAAGTAGGGGTGTCCAAGCCTGCTCCTGGAGATCTACTTTCCTGCAGACTTCAGCTTGTTGTAACCCTGAAGGCTTGATTCGCTTGTGTTTAATCAGGGTTGTAGCTCTCCAGGAGAAGGACTGGTGACGCCTGCTTTAAAGCAGCACCATCAAAAAATATTAAAGCTAAAATGAGAGCTAATCTACTAGTCGACCATCCTAATCTATACAATTGCCATAGTGGTCTTCATTCAAGTTTATGCACCAAGACCTCCATAGCCCCGGTAGATCCAGATAATCAACCACACAAGCTACAAACTACAAACCAAGAAAGACCAGCTTTGAGCAGCTATGCAAAACCAGCGACTATCAAAAGCTGATTTTATTTGCAGGTTAGACATACCAGACGATCTTTAGCGAAGGACATGCTCATGCTATTAGATAACAATGATGACTTGATGGCAGAAGAGTAGTCGCTGTAGCTCAAACATGCATGAACTGATGATATGTGTCCCTTGAGTGCAATGGAAGTTGAAATGTGCTGTTAATGCTTCTGCAGATGTGTGGGATTGAGAGTCTGGTGGCGGTCGGCACGGCAGTGCTGGTGCTCATTGTGATGCCTCAGCTCGATATCCTCACGAACCTCTGCATCCCAGGAGGGATCTGCATCCTTTCATCCTTGCTCCAGATCGCCTTCCGCTTGCAGACAAGAAACTGGATGATCATCTACCCCATATGCTCCCTCATCCTGGTGCTCAGCGGTTACACTCTGCTGGGGATTGACTACTACGTGAGAGAATCCACACACACCATTGGACACATAGAATACTGTTACGTATATGTTGGCATTGCGATTTTTGCCTCGGTGTTGGTTTCTCTGAACTGGTGGGAGAACCCTTTTCAGGCCAGCACTAACATTCAGGAGATGCTCAAGGAATTGGACACTTTCAGAGACTCGGTGTATCTGTTCACCAGCCTCCTTCGAATAGTCGTGACTTTGGGGGTGTACTTTCTGTATTTCTGCCTGATTGCTGAAAACCCCATCGTCTGGAATGCGTTCACCGAAGCCAGTCAAGGCACAATAGAGATAGGCCTCGGGCTGTTTTTCCTGCAGGCGTTCTGCTCTGCGGCGTGCCACTGGTTTGGAGTCGTGGCCTGCAAGATCCACGCCGTGAGATATGGTTTTGCCCTGCCTGTGTCATTAATCGGTCCAGTAACGCTAATCCTGGGCATTACGCTTTTCTTGACGCAAACTGAATATCTAGTCCCTTCACCTGAAATTGCACCTGCCGTGGCCATAATTACTGATCCTAGTGACAATTCCACACAAGTCATTTCCTCTCCGTTCTGGCCATTTTGCTATGAACTTAAAAATATCAAGGACGTCAATACCACCCCGGTTGTAATTCTGGAGATTTCCTACAGTATCTGCAGAACGTCACTCAACAATCCGTACGCCATGTGGCCTTTCTCCATGCTGGCGCTGGAGGGGGTCTGCATGTGGCTTGGGCTCATTGCATGCACGTATTACGTGTGGAAAATAAAAGTGCAGAGAATTGAACGCACCTCTCAGCTTTTCGTACGCCGCCTGTATGAATCTGCCTTCATTGACCTCTCTATGCTGCTGAACACAAAAATGAAAGTCATTCGTACGTCAAACAAGGAGAGGTACATACATTCATACAAAATCATGATGTATACGATTCACATAATACAGCACAAGTGCATTAATCGAGTCAATCTGTTTCCTCTCTGTCATGCAGCAGTGACATCGAAGTGG
Organism: Phoxinus phoxinus; assembly: GCF_949152265.1. NCBI lineage: Eukaryota > Metazoa > Chordata > Actinopteri > Cypriniformes > Leuciscidae > Phoxinus > Phoxinus phoxinus. Next base: position 34,831,342 of record NC_136889.1, read on the forward strand.
AGAACTGTGTCATTTACCTTTGTGCAACAATGTGGCATGAAACATATGACGAGATGCTGAAAATCTTGACTTCAATGTTCAGGTATTTATACTGTGATGGATGAGCAATGTAAATGTATTACAGCTCGAACCCCCTTAAAGGCCGTGTTGCAGGTTAAATTTTTCAACGAATTTGTGCAATTTGCTTGTTGGTAATGAACATTTAAACTGTTATCCATTGTATTTTATGTTGTTGGGTATCACAAAACGGAATATAATACGAAAAAGTAGGTACTATCTTACAGCGCCAACGATTCTCCTTTCCGCCACAATGCATTGCATGACGTCACCTTGGGGAGAGAATATACCAAAGCCCGCCTTGAGAGCGTTGAGAGTGACTAGAGAGACGAGTAGTAGACGAGAGTATTCAGATTATAGAACATGATCATGGTCTATACAACACATCTCTAGTCACCTATAACTGTTTAAGTTGGACTTCGTGAAAAAGTGCTATGCAATGACAGTAAAAAAAAAAAATGTGTCGCTACAGTATCTCATTGCTGCGTTGCTAAATGATAGCAACTCACCAGGACACTTCACCAACTCTCCACTCATTCTCCTCGGACTATGCATTTCACTGGCTTTGACGGCCATCAGGCTACCTTTCCTCCACGTCTCCCCAACGCGACGTCATCACCGAATTGCGTGAAAAAAAACGATAATACCAAAAACTTAAAAAACTGGTATTTAAGACCATTTTTGAGACATTTTAAAATTGATATACATATCTTGAGTGATTTATGTACCCATTAATCGACAGTGGTGGTTAACCTGCAACATGGCCTTTAAGCAAAGAATAACCTAGTTGGTCCTCGTTATATATGATCACTAAGGCTGTTCTTTATTCATATCCCTTGTTTGTTGGTTTCAGATTGGACAGATACAGAGGGGATCCAAAGGAGGAACACAAGGATGTCTTTGACTTTGAGTGCCATATTTATGTCGACGATGCCTTCATGATTGAAAAAGACAAAGAAACTGGCACTGAGAAGAAGCTTGTCAACACATATGTTTCCGATCTTATAAGTGTTGTCATGGAGGTGTACAGGTAAGGCAAAGTTTTCCTATCCGTTATCAGCTTATGGTATGTGACTCATTTGAGCAGATGGATGTTATTGATATTTCACAACCAACTGTAAACCAAATTGGCCTGTTTTTGCCCTTAAGGGTATTTACGAATAAGGAGCCAGATGAGGTTTCTATCATTGAAACGCCATACGGTGGTCGTCTTGTGTTTGTCATGCCGGAGGGAAACATGCTTTTTTTCCACTTGAAGGATAAAGCTCTGATTCGAAATAAAAAGAGATGGTCACAGGTGAACGTCAAAGCCTTATTCCTTAGTATGAAGAATAATTCAGTCTTTGAATGCTTACCTGAACCTGACTGAACACCTGTGCATTTTCAGATCATGTACCTGTATTACCTGCTTGGTTGGAAAGGATACTATGTCAAAAACCCTCAGAAAATAACAGTAAGTTTTCATTGATCATTCAGTCACTGGTGATGTTTGATAAGTCAAGCTTCACTATTACTCTTTTGTTCTTTTGTTGGTTTAGTGATTCAAACAAATGCCTAACCCTAAACTGTCTGTGCCGCATGCATAAACCATACAGCTGATTAGATTTACGTTAAAAGGTCTCACACACTTGCATTGAAGGACCCAAGCCATATCTAGAGACCAGAGACACAAGAACAAACTCTTTTGACTTGAGCAGCCATGTCGAAACTGAAACCCAGAAAAGCTTTGCAACCCCTAGACATCCTAGTAACCACATACGGCTGATTTTTGACACTGTGTTCTTACAGAGACAAAACAACCCATGCCGTGCCAGTCTCATATCATTAGATAGTGAGACTTATTTACTACCTACTCATGATAATGACAGCAAGAGGAAGCATATATCTGATGACAACACGTATATCATGGCTTTGGACGGAGACACAGACTTCCAGCCCGGCGCTCTGATACTGCTTGTGGACCGTCTGAGAATGTATGACACCGTGGGTGCAGCGTGTGGACGGATCCACCCCACTGGAATGGGTAAAAATCATCAGTGTTCAGTAAGGGCATTACGGTACACAGAAGTCACGGTTCGGTACGTACCTCGGGTTTGGGGTCGCAGCTCGATACAACAGGAAAAGCAACAAATGCAACTTTTCATTCATTTTGAACAGACAGTAGTACAGTTTGTTCCACTTAGCGGCATTTAGTCCTCTAGTTGGAACAATACAGCCTCCTTTAGTGTATTAAGCACTAAGCAGTAAACAGAATGCACTCTTGTATAGTTCATATGTTTTTGTAGGGCTGATGACAAACCAGATTCATGATTGCCTAAAATAAAAAAAATAAGGAATTGTCTAAACTCTGTTTTATAACTTATTGGTTTGATTCAAACTGATTTCAAACCAATTGATTTAAAAATTATTGATTTGATTTTAGATTCATTAACATTAATGTGCGTAGCCTGCGCTGTCATTTTCTTTGCGCATGCAATGGCGGATGCGCATTCAATTTTACGCTTTTGGGAGAATGAAAAAAACAGCGAGTGATGCGTCACCTTAAGCTTACCATTTCCAGGACAATCATATTTTATTACTGGACTTCCATGAAATCAGCACAATGCCACATGATTTTGTCTCATTATAAGAGTGGAAACAACTTAAAATACTCCATTTATGGTCATACAGATAAGTGTAAGACATCATTCGAAACTGTCTTTTGTAAAATAATGAACACACAAAGGATGCCCCTTTCTGCCATCTCAGTTTCCTTTCCGTGAAGCTTGTCGAGCGTGTCACAAAACTTAATCGAAACTCAGCGTATAGGCTACTAGCAAGCTCTTTCATGCATCTGAACTCTTGTTTTGGGTTGGTGTGTAGATCTTCTTCTGTTCTTCTGCTCTTTATCCTGTCGTGGCGGTTAGCAAACAGCATTGCATTACCGACCCCCTCCCCCGGACTGTAGTGTGGATCGCCTGTGACTGACTCTATGCTCCGAACCGTGACGTCCGTACCGTTACACCCCAAGTGTTCAGAGAGAAAATCAAAGAACTGAACAGTAATTATCATCTTTTGAAAAAAGCTTTCCTCATTGGGAAAGTAGTATGTTAAAACACATCTTTGAATTACATAACAGTATTACATAGAACTGACTAAAGACTGTATATGGCAAAAAGGAAGAAAGAAGAAGCAGCACTGGATTATATAGCAGATAATGGCGCGCCCTTTTATTGACCTGCAATTTAAATACTGATCAATATACAAAGTCCATTGACATAAACCCTTGCCTGAAATTATTGCAGTTTTATATAAACGTCGCACCACACCATGCATGCTGGAAAGATCCACTGAAAAGATAGCTAATCTTAACAAAACATGACACCCACCATTTACAATGCGATAACATTGCTCAGCTATCAGAAAGACGTGCCTGAAGAAAAAACTGCTCAAAGGCAGTTATGCACACTACTCCCCATTGTTCAAAACAGCGATTCATGTTCTTTGGCTCTGTGAATGTGATGTTTCAGGCCCGATGGTGTGGTATCAGAAGTTCGAGTATGCAGTGGGTCACTGGCTTCAGAAGACCGCGGAGCACGTGTTCGGGTCAGTTCTGTGCAGTCCAGGCTGTTTCAGTCTGTTCAGAGGATCTGCGCTGATGGACGACAACGTCCTGAAACGATACACCACCAAAGCCACCCGAGCCTCCGAGTATGTGCAGTACGATCAAGGTAAATCCCTACCTGGGGGTTTGGGGCGGGAATGAATGGCCTAAAAAAAGATGAATCCCCTCAAAGAAAGGCATGTAACTCTGGCATGTATTTTTCCCAAAAGGATCGTAAGCCTAAGTTGATCATTAAGACCATTGGTGGTAATTGTTCTTTGATCAACTTAGGCCTACAATGCTGTTAGGAAACGCAGCCCAGTGTAGTAGACAATTAGCAAGGCTTATTGCATATTGCATGGTTCTTATGTTCAGATCATTCACGTCCTGCCAGCTCATCATCTTACTGAACCGTTCACATTTAGGTGAGGACCGATGGCTGTGCACTCTTCTCCTGCAGCAGGGCTGGCGTGTGGAGTATAACGCCGCCTCAGATGCTTACACCAACTCTCCTCAAGAGTTCAAAGAGTTTTACAACCAGAGACGTCGATGGGGTCCTTCGACACTGGCCAACACTCTCGATCTGCTCCACAGCGGGAGAGAAACGGTCAAGAGGAACACCTCCATCTCCATGCTCTACATCTTGTATCAGATTTTCACCGTGGCTTCCTCCATTCTGGGACCTGCATCTGTTACCCTCATGATTGCAGGTACATTTACAAAGACTTGGTGAAAAACAAGGAAAAGGATTTCAGGGATCCAACCCTGATCAAACACACCTGAACAAGTTAGTCAAGATCTCCAGAGTTAATAGAAAATTACATCAGTGTTTGATCATGGTTTGAGCTAAACTCTGACGGACGGTGGCCCTCCAGGCCTGGATTTGAGGAACCATGTAGTAGACCATTTGATCAACCTGTATAGGGTTTGTGTATTACATAATCTGGTGGAAACTTGGTTGAGCTGGGACCTTCTTAGGCTGGTATGACAAAGTAACTTTAAAAATATATAAAGAATCTTCAAGATTCTATGATAGGGGTGTCCAAACTCAGTCTTGGAGAAGAGTTTTTCTTCAACTTGCCTCAAAACTCCTGCCTGGACGTTTCTGGTCTGCCTTGTGAGACCTTGATTAACAGGTTCAGGTGTGTTTAACTGGGGTTGGAGCTGAATTATCCAGGACAGTGGCTCTCCAGGAGTAGGAGTGGATGATTATTAATGATTTAATGATACGCATATTGAAAATGTTTCTGAGAATATATAAAAGTATGAAAAGTGAGTACAAATTCTGCTAATTTTCTCTTTTTTTTCCATTTTAGGAGCATTCCAATTTGTGTTTAAGATTTCAGGCACTCTTTCCATAATAATTGCGGTTATACCTCCAACAATTTACATGATCATATGTTTTTTGGCCAAACCCAACTTCCAAATCACAATTGCTGCCATTCTCAGTGTCATATATGCCTTCCTGATGACTGCGTCCTTCTTTTCCATTATTGGTAATTATTGTTAATCGTCGTTTTTTTCTTTGCATTTGAATTGTGTCAAAAATGTGCTTTGTGACATTCCATCTCATTGTACTTCTGATTTTAGGCGACATGGTTATACAACAAACATTCATAACTCCTACTGGACTCTTCCTGCTGTCCGGTGCGATCATGTACTTGGTGACAGCCATCCTTCACCCTCAAGAGAGCACTCTGATCATCTACGGTCTGATGTACTTCATCTGCATTCCCAGTGGCTATCTCCTCCTCACCATATACTCCCTAGTCAACATGCACATTGTATCTTGGGGAACTCGAGAAACAACTAAGGGCAAGGAGCAGAAAAAGCAAGTGGGGGTCGTGTGCAATCGCGACTGCAAAATGTGCTGTTGGGATGTGAAAATCCAAGTCACTCAAGAGACCGAAAATCTACTGCTTCAACAAATGCAGCAAGCCGTCAATCCAACACAAGCTGCCAAACCCGAGCCCATCGAGCCGCCGGCTCAGAGCGCCAATGAAGAACCGAGCCATTTAGATGCCAAAAAACACATTCTGGACTACGACCAGGAGATAAGTCATAAGAAGGACAAATCCAAAGAGAATCTCAACAAGGACAACAAGGAAAAAGACACGGACTCAGAGAGAAGGTAAAGAATATGAAAACGTGTTCGGATTACAATTGAAATGCTGAAGAAAAGTTCTTATTGGTTTACAAATGGGCTCTCTAAATTAATCTTACAGTGGGAGTTCCAAAAGCATTGAGAAGAAACCGGACCATTTTAACGATGACACAGACTACACAGACGATGACGACGACGATGATGATTATGATTATGACTACAATAATTTGGAGCCGAAGGAAGTTGTGCCTGAGAGTGGTAAAAGATCTCCCTTTTCTAGAACACGTGGTTTCATGAGTGTAAAGTTGGTCTGTGCATTGAATGATTATTAAAATGTCGTATTCTAATGGACAGATTGGGTGGAGCCCGTGAAGAGAGAGTTCCTGAAGAAACTGACCTATGCAAATCTGAAGAGAAACCTTCAGGAGCAGATCAGATACACGCTGAGGAACAAGAACCAGGAGGATCTGTGTGAGGAACTGGTGTCGATTCTCACCGACACCCTGAATGATGAGCTGAGGGATAAAGTGGGTCCGGAGGATGTGCTGACCGAGACTCAGCTGGAGGAACTGCAATACGCCCTGAATGAAGCCGCCAGACGCATCGTAAAGTCCAACCGCATCGAGAACGGAGCGCTGAGACTGGAGCGCCGCGTCAAGAGGGGGATCGAGCGAACGCTTGTGGCGCCACAGGTTGAGAAGCTATCTGAGGTAAGGTTTTGTGAATGGTTAAGATTTAAGGCCCTGATATACTCACAGCGAAGTTATTTTTTGCTCTTCGCTTAGGGATAAAAATACGTTTGAAATACCTTTGCAGAGTTTATACTGTTAGCAAATATCATGACTCTGCCCACAATTCTGTAGTGAACATCATGACTCCGCCAACAATTCTGTAGTGAACATCATGACTCCGCCCACAATTCTGTAGTGAACACCATGACTCCGCCCACAATTCTGTAGTGAACATCATGACTCCGCCCACAATTCTGTAGTGAACATCATGACTCCGCCCACAATTCTGTTAGTGAACATCATGACTCCGCCCACAATTCTGTAGTGAACATCATGACTCCGTCCACAATTCTGTTAGTGAACATCATGACTCCGCCAACAATTCTGTAGTGAACATCATGACTCCGCCCACAATTATGTAGTGAACATCATGACTCCGCCCACAATTCTGTAGTCTTCTTCGAGTCCTTTGCAACTTCAGATGTCGTTCTGCCAGTATCTGGCGCATGCCACAGCTGATGGGGTCGGTTCAGCCAAGTCCTGGGGGCTGCACTGAGGAGCATTTTTACACTCCAGTAGGTGGGACATTGTCTGTATTGCTCCACAGCTGCATGTGTCGTCTGTCTGATAGTTCCATGCTTTCATAAGTGCTTTGCACCTCCCTTGTTCCACTCGTAGTCTGTTGAGCGTCTTCCAAGTTAGCCATGGGAGGTTGTCCCCGCTGGCGGGACATTCAGTTGGGGTGATTCCTCTCTCCATCCAGTCCTGTGCTTGTGTGTTTAGCTGGTTCCATTCATCTTTCCAAATGTTCGACCTTGCCATTTCTTTTGTTGTCAGAAGTGCTGGAACTGTTAGCAAAAAACTGACTCTTGATTTCAGACGAGGTGGGGGTGCTGTGTGTCCGTGTAGGGGGTGTCTTGTGTCAAGCTCCTGTGCTCTCCGCTCGTCTTGGGAGGCAACGATTCGTCTGATGTAGGGGGGAGCAATGCCTGCTAGAGCATAGAGGCACGGGACTGGCGTTGACTTTATACATCCCGTGATAATGCGGCAGGTGTCGTTTAGTGCAGTGTCAATCAGTTTAGTGTGGTGGGAGCGGCTCCAGCTTGAGCACGCATATTCGGCTGTGGAGAAGCACAAGGCTAGGGCAGTTGCGCGGACAGTCGGTGGTTTGGCGCCCCATTTTGAGTTGACCAGTTTGCGCAGGATGTTATTGCGAGTGTTGATCTTGGCTTTGGTGTTCTGAAGGTGAGTTTTGAAAGAAAGTGTCCTGTCAAGTGTGACTCCCAGGTACATTGGGTGGGAGTGGTTGGAGAGTTTGTAGCCATCCCATGAGACGTTTAGTTCTTTTTTCGCATCTCGATTTTTAAGATGGAAACTGCAGAGTTGGGTTTTTAGTGGGTTGGGTTTCAGATAGTTGTTATTGTAGTAGGTTGTCAGTTCTTGGAGGGCACTTTCCAGGACAGGTTCAATCTTCTGGAAGTTCTCTTGTTGGGTGGTAATGCAGAGATCGTCAGCATAGATAAAGCGGCGACATTTTGGGTGGAGTGGTTGATCATTAGTGTAGATATTGAAGAGGAGGGGGGCCAATACGCTGCCTTGTGGTAGACCATTCTTTTGGGCTTTCCATTTGCTCTTCTTGTCATTTGCTTCAATTCTGTAGTGAACATCATGACTCCGCCCACAATTCTGTTAGTGAACATCATGACTCCGCCCACAATTCTGTTAGTGAACATCATGACTCCGCCCACAATTCTGTAGTGAACATCATGACTCCGCCCACAATTCTGTTAGTGAACATCATGACTCTGCCAATAATTCTGTAGCGAACATCATGACTCCGTCCACAAACATGTTAGCAAACATCATGACTCCGCCCAAAATTCTGTAGTGAACATCATGACTCCGCCCACAATTCTGTTAGTGAACATCATGACTCCGCCCACAATTCTGTAGCGAACATCATGACTCCACCCACAAATATGTTAGCAAACATCATGACTCGCCCACAATTTTGTAGTGAACATCATGACTCCGCCCACAATTCTGTATTGAACATAATAACTCCGCCCACATTTTTGTAGTGAACATAATGACTCCGCCCACAATTATGTTAGCGACCATCATGACTCCGTCCACAATTCTGTTAGAGAACATCATGACTCCTTCCACAATTCTGTTAGAAAACATCGTGACTCCACCCACAATTATGTAGTGAACATAATGACTCCGCCCACAATTATGTTAGCGACCATCATGACTCCGTCCACAATTCTGTTAGAAAACATCATGACTCTGCCCACAATTCTGTTAGTAAGCATCATGACTCCACCCCCAATTCTGTTAGAGAACATCATGACTCCGCCCACAAATATGTTAGCAAACATCGTGACTCCACCCACAATTATGTAGCGAACATAATGACTCCGCCCACAATTACAGTAGAACAGTAGAAATGGGTCAATCATGAATTATTCGTTCATTTTGAACAAATTTTTTATAGGATTTGGGAACAACGAGTTGTCTCAGGAGTTATTAGTTTAACAAGCAGTTATGAGGTTACAGTTATGAATCTGTTTGGCCTCTTTAGGGTAATGGTTGGCTTTGACAGGTTGATAGGAATACGGTTATCATGACGTGTGAAGCTTCCGTGGTTTATAAATGCCTTTGGCTAAATTAACTGATCGACTTTTAAACGGAGCCATATCTTATTGGTAATGAATTATGTTTGTGCTACAATTTCATATGAAGAAAAGAAAACTGATTCCCTGTGTTACCAGGATGAAACTGATTTCTGGAATAAACTACTAGAGCGTTATCTCAAGCCCATTCAAGATGATAAAGCTCATCTCGACGAAGTGACACGGGAGCTTAAGTCTCTACGAAACAAGGTAAGGTTGGCAAATGAACAGTTCATCTTTTCTGGCCCGTTATTTTATATGCTAAATGTGAACTATTCTCTTTTTTCATGTGTGCAGGCAGTGTTTTTGTACTTCATAATTAACGTCCTATGGGTTGTGGCGACGTTCTTCCTTCAAGCCATTGGCGGTGATGTTCTGAGCATCGAGATTCCTAAGTACTATCCGAACAATACGTTGGCCCCAGACCCCATGAAGGTGGAGCCTTTGAGTTTGATGTTTCTGCTGTCTTTCGCCGTTCTGCTCATCGTTCAGTTCCTGGCGATGCTCTACCACAGGTACAACACACGCCACGCAGCGGCACTGGCTCCTGCACTACCAATCCAAGATTATATATATATGGACCTTGATTATTTGAGATTGAAGCCCTGTTGTGTTCCATTACAGGGTTTACACCCTCATCCATGTGGTGTCGTACAGAGGCACGGAGAAAAACTACAAGGAAAAGAATGAGGCGAGTAAACTCTCTTTAGTGCCGTTTAGCCACGATTCAACTAAGCTGACTGTTTTATGACTCTTTTACTAGAATCTGTAATCTGATTATGTAACTCAAGTTACTTGTAATGAGTTACCCCCCCAGTACTCTTTTAATGCTGGGTTTGTTGTTCACAGGAGGATGAAGACGATGGATTTATCCTGGGGAATGAAATGCAGAGTACTCTTGTCATCACCGGCGACGACTTGTGAAACAATCACGCTTTCATTCCTAGTTAGCAAGTTACAGTCGAAGTGAATGAATGGTTTCTCATGCATGAAAAAGAAAACAATGAAGCCGGATTAACAACACATGCCCGAAATTGGAGCTAGGATTTGTTTACTGTAGATTTTTTGCACTGAATAAAAGTCACTATTTTCTATGTATGCTTTGAATGTTTTACCTTTTGATCATTTGCGTAGTTTATATCTGTGTTATTGTATTAGTTTGTCAAATATTAAATGTTCTATTTACTGGAAACACATTTCATTAAAAATCTCTTTTTATGGTAATGCAATGCAAGATGAGTTTATCATATTATCACCAGTATTACCCAGGCTTCAGTAATATCACATTTGTCATTAACCTGCCGTGTCTTGAGCCGCAGTTCTTAAGAACCATTTAATAAAAACTCTGTCATTATTTATTCAGCCTCATGTTGTTCCAAACCTCTCTACATCTCTTCCATGGAACACACATTTATTTAGGAATATCCAGGACATTTTTTTCACATGAAGTGAATTATCTCCATTGTGACATCAACGTGCCAAAAAAATGTCATAACATGTATATTACATAAGATCAGTCGTCTGATGGCCTTTGATCACTTTGCTTGAAGAACAGATTGAAAATTGTGTCATTATTCTTGAAGGATGGATGGACAGAGATATATGGATAGATAGAATACATAGACAAACAGAGACAGATGGATATATGGAAAGATAGAACGATAGATGGAATGATATGAATGGATGGATACATATATGGATAGAACGATGATAGATAGATAGAACGATAGACAGATGGACAGAACGAGATGGATGGATGGATATATAGAACTATAGATACAAGACAGACAGATAGATGTATGGATAGATGAAATGAGATAGATATATAGATAGATAGACAGGCAGACAGACAGAATAATATGGATGGATAGATATATGGATAGAATGATAGACAGATGATGGATGGATGGATCGATACAGATAGAAAGATAGATGATAGATATGGGTGGACAGAACAATAAAGAGATAGGACGATAGTTAGTTAGATATATAGAATGATATGGATGGATGTATGGAAGGAATGATGGCAGGTTAAACAATGATGGAAGGATAGTCAGTCAAAAACATGAAAAGCATTATTAGTTTTTTTTATTTTCTCCATAATTTTTAAACACAATGATTTCATTATGAATGGAAATAAATTAATCAAATATTTCTACATTACATACAAACTATAACCTTCACGACTGTGTTGTAAGGCTTACAATCTTATACATGTGTAACAGAGACAGAAAACAGCATAAAACGGATCATCTGTGATTATTTAATTGCATTAAAACCGAATAGAGTTTGATCTGAAGAGGCCGAGGGGAAGGTGCCGCTGAAACCTCATCATTTGACCGTCTTCTTCTCCAAGCTGAGGAAGAGGAACACACACATTACTGTAAACCTGAACGCATTACTGTAAACCTGAGCGCATTACTGTAAACCAGAGATCATTACTGTAAACCTGAGCGCATTACTGTAAACCTGAGCGCATTACTGTAAACCTGAACGCATTACTGTAAACCAGAGATCATTACTGTAAACCTGAGCGCATTACTGTAAACCTGAGCGCATTACTGTAAACCTGAACGCATTACTGTAAACCAGAGCGCATTACTGTAAACCTGAGCGCATTACTGTAAACCTGAGCGCATTACTGTAAACCTGAACGCATTACTGTAATTACTGTAAACCTGAGCGCATTACTGTAAACCTGAGCGCATTACTGTAAACCTGAGCGCATTACTGTAAAACAGAGCGCATTACTGTAATTACTGTAAACCTGAGCGCATTACTGTAAACCTGAGCGCATTACTGTAAACCTGAGCGCATTACTGTAAACCTGAGCGCATTACTGTAAACCTGAGCTCATTACTGTAATTACTGTAAACCTGAAGGCATTACTGTAAACCTGAGCGCATTACTGTAAACCTGAGCGCATTACTGTAAACCTGAGCGCATTACTGTAAACCTGAGTGCATTACTGTAATTACTGTAAACCTGAGCGCATTACTGTAAACCTGAGTGCATTACTGTAAACCTGAGTGCATTACTGTAAACCAGAACGCATTACTGTAAACCTGAGCTCATTACTGTAATTATTGTAAACCTGAGCGCATTACTGTAAACCTGAGCGCATTACTGTAAACCTGAGCGCATTACTGTAAAACAGAGCGCATTACTGTAAAACAGAGCGCATTACTGTAAACCTAAACGCGCAGTACTGTAATTACTGTAAACCTGAGTGCATTACTGTAAACCAGAGCGCATTACTCTAAATCTGAGCGCATTGTAAACCAGAGCGCATTACTGTAAACCTGAGCGCATTACTGTAAACCTGAGCGCATTACTGTAAACCTGAGCGCATTACTGTAAACCTGAGCTCATTACTGTAAACCTGAGCGCATTACTGTAAACCTGAGCGCATTACTGTAAACCTGAGCGCATTACTGTAAACCTGAGCGCATTACTGTAAACCAGAGCGCATTACTGTAAATCTGAGCGCATTATTGTAAACCAGAGCTCATTACTGTAAACCTGAGCACATTACTGTAATTACTGTAAACCTGAGCGCATTACTGTAAACCTGAGCTCATTACTGTAAACCTGAGCGCATTACTGTAAACCTGAGCGCATTACCTAAACGCATTACTGTAAACCTGAGCTCATTACTGTAAACCGGAGCTCATTACTGTAAACCTGAGCGCATTACTGTAAACCTGAGCGCATTACTGTAAACCTGAGCGCATTACTGTAAACCAGAGCGCATTACTGTAAACCAGAGCGCATTACTGTAAATCTGAGCGCATTATTGTAAACCAGAGCTCATTACTGTAAACCTGAGCACATTACTGTAATTACTGTAAACCTGAGCGCATTACTGTAAACCTGAGCTCATTACTGTAAACCTGAGCGCATTACTGTAAACCTGAGCGCATTACCTAAACGCATTACTGTAAACCTGAGCTCATTACTGTAAACCGGAGCTCATTACTGTAAACCTGAGCGCATTACTGTAAACCTGAGCGCATTACTGTAAACCTGAGCTCATTACTGTAAACCTGAGCTCATTACTGTAAACCAGAGCTCATTACTGTAAACCTGAACGCATTACTGTAAACCTGAGCTCATAGTAAGCAGTGTATGAGGGTAATAACTGCACTTGTATCGGATGAGGGTAATAACCGCACTTGTATCGGATGAGTCTGGATTTACAGTAAGCAGTGTTATGAGGGTAATAACTGCACTTGTATCGGATGAGTCTGGATTTACAGTAAGCAGTGTATGAGGGTAATAACTGCACTTGTATCGGATGAGGGTAATAACCGCACTTGTATCGGATGAGTCTGGATTTACAGTAAGCAGCGTATGAGGGTAATAACCGTACTTGTATCGGATGAGTCTGGATTTACAGTAAGCAGTGTATGAGGGTAATAACTGTACTTGTTTCGGATGAGTCTGGATTTACAGTAAGCAGCGTATGAGGGTAATAACCGTACTTGTATCGGATGAGTCTGGATTTACAGTCAGCAGTGTATGAGGGTAATAACCGCACTTGTATCGGATGAGTCTGGATTTACAGTAAGCAGTGTATGAGGATAATAACCGCACTTGTATCGGATGAGTCTGGATTTACAGTAAGCAGTGTATGAGGATAATAACCGCACTTGTATCGGATGAGTCTGGATTTACAGTAAGCAGTGTATGAGGGTAATAACCGCACTTGTATCGGATGAGTCTGGATTTACAGTAAGCAGTGTATGAGGGTAATAACTGTACTTGTTTCGGATGAGTCTGGATTTACAGTAAGCAGCGTATGAGGGTAATAACCGTACTTGTATCGGATGAGTCTGGATTTACAGTCAGCAGTGTATGAGGGTAATAACCGCACTTGTATCGGATGAGTCTGGATTTACAGTAAGCAGTGTATGAGGGTAATAACCGCACTTGTATCGGATGAGTCTGGATTTACAGTAAGCAGTGTATGAGGATAATAACCGTACTTGTATCGGATGAGTCTGGATTTACAGTAAGCAGTATATGATGGTAATAACCGCACTTGTATCGGATGAGTCTGGATTTACAGTAAGCAGTGCATGATGGTAATAACCGCACTTGTATCGGATGAGTCTGGATTTACAGTAAGCAGTGTATGAGGGTAATAACCACACTTGTATCGGAGGAGTCTGGATTTACAGTCAGCAGTGTATGAGGGTAATAACCGCACTTGTATCGGATGAGTCTGGATTTACAGTAAGCAGTGTATGAGGGTAATAACCGTACTTGTATAGGATGAGTCTGGATTTACAGTAAGCAGTGCATGATGGTAATAACCGCACTTGTATCGGATGAGTCTGGATTTACAGTAAGCAGTGTATGAGGGTAATAACCACACTTGTATCGGAGGAGTCTGGATTTACAGTAAGCAGTGTATGAGGATAATAACCGTACTTGTATCGGATGAGTCTGGATTTACAGTAAGCAGTATATGATGGTAATAACCGCACTTGTATCGGATGAGTCTGGATTTACAGTAAGCAGTGCATGATGGTAATAACCGCACTTGTATCGGATGAGTCTGGATTTACAGTAAGCAGTGTATGAGGGTAATAACCGTACTTGTATAGGATGAGTCTGGATTTACAGTAAGCAGTGTATGAGGGTAATAACCGCACTTGTATCGGATGAGTCTGGATTTACAGTAAGCAGTGTATGAGGATAATAACCGTACTTGTATAGGATGAGTCTGGATTTACAGTAAGCAGTGCATGATGGTAATAACCGCACTTGTATCGGATGAGTCTGGATTTACAGTAAGCAGTGTATGAGGGTAATAACCACACTTGTATCGGAGGAGTCTGGATTTACAGTCAGCAGTGTATGAGGGTAATAACCGCACTTGTATCGGATGAGTCTGGATTTACAGTAAGCAGTGTATGAGGGTAATAACCGCACTTGTATCGGATGAGTCTGGATTTACAGTCAGCAGTGTATGAGGGTAATAACCGCACTTGTATCGGATGAGTCTGGATTTACAGTAAGCAGTGTATGAGGGTAATAACCGCACTTGTATCGGATGAGTCTGGATTTACAGTAAGCAGTGTATGAGGGTAATAACCGCACTTGTATCGGAGGAGTCTGGATTTACAGTAAGCAGTATATGATGGTAATAACCGCACTTGTATAGGATGAGTCTGGATTTACAGTAAGCAGTGAATGAGGGTAATAACCGCACTTGTATCGGATGAGTCTGGATTTACAGTAAGCAGTGTATGGGGGTAATAACCGCACTTGTATCGGAGGAGTCTGGATTTACAGTAAGCAGTATATGATGGTAATAACCGCACTTGTATAGGATGAGTCTGGATTTACAGTAAGCAGTGAATGATGGTAATAACCGCACTTGTATCGGATGAGTCTGGATTTACAGTAAGCAGTGTATGGGGGTAATAACCGCACTTGTATCGGAGGAGTCTGGATTTACAGTAAGCAGTGTATGAGGATAATAACCGTACTTGTATCGGATGAGTCTGGATTTACAGTAAGCAGTGAATGAGGGTAATAACCGCACTTGTATCGGATGAGTCTGGATTTACAGTAAGCAGTGTATGAGGATAATAACCGCACTTGTATCGGATGAGTCTGGATTTACAGTAAGCAGTGTATGGGGGTAATAACCGCACTTGTATAGGATGAGTCTGGATTTACAGTAAGCAGTGCATGATGGTAATAACCGCACTTGTATCGGATGAGTCTGGATTTACAGTAAGCAGTGTATGAGGGTAATAACCACACTTGTATCGGAGGAGTCTGGATTTACAGTAAGCAGTGTATGAGGGTAATAACCGCACTTGTATCGGAGGAGTCTGGATTTACAGTAAGCAGTGTATGAGGGTAATAACCGCACTTGTATCGGATGAGTCTGGATTTACAGTAAGCAGTGTATGAGGATAATAACCGCACTTGTATCGGATGAGTCTGGATTTACAGTAAGCAGTGTATGAGGGTAATAACCGCACTTGTATCGGATGAGTCTGGATTTACAGTAAGCAGTGTATGAGGGTAATAACCGCACTTGTATCGGATGAGTCTGGATTTACAGTAAGCAGTGAATGAGGGTAATAACCGCACTTGTATCGGATGAGTCTGGATTTACAGTAAGCAGTGTATGAGGGTAATAACCGTACTTGTATCGGATGAGTCTGGATTTACAGTAAGCAGTGAATGAGGGTAATAACCGCACTTGTATCGGATGAGTCTGCTGCCCTGGATGAGCTGGGCCGTCTCATTGGTCAGGTGGCAGGCGAACAGAAGCCAGTTCCTCGGCTGGACCTTATAGGCGAAGCGCATGAACAGCAGCGAGTAGCAGGTCAGAGCTGGAAAAACAAAGCAAGAGTTAACCTTTGACCTCACAGAGCCACAGAGTGTTTCAAAGCAGCTTTACAGAGATAACAGGAAAATAATGCAACAAAGTGTGTTTCTAGAAAAGAATAGCGTCACAGTCCAGCTTCAGTAAGTTCAGTGATGGTTTATTTTTGTTGTAAAAAAGTTATTAATTTAGTTCATTTATATATATATAGGCTATCCGCTTTGGAGAAAACCGTGATGTCCTCGTCCAGTTCAGTTCTCATATAATGATCAGTGCAGGAGATCAATAGTATTGCTGAATATTATATTAAATGTCCCCAACTAAGCAAGACAAAGCCAAGGCAACAGTGGAGGAACCAAACCTCCATCAGTGACAGAATGGAGGAAAACCCTTGAGAGAACCCAGACTCAGTCTCAGTTCTGGCCAGGCAGCATTACAGGTCAGAGGTCAGAGGTCAGATTGGACCAGAACATCAGCTCTCACCGAAGGTCATCCTGCCGCTGATGATCTCGGGACTCTTCTTCATGTCACTGATGGCAGCGATGGGCAAACCCCAGTTGGCCACCGGACCCCAGAAGTGCTGAGAACACGAGATAGAATAATGATGATGATGATAATAATAATAATAATAATAATTAGACATCATAATGCCGAGGACTTACCGTGCTGAGGTGCCGTTCCCACGGGAAGAGCAGGTCCGGCGGGAACAAGAGGTTAAAACAAAATAAAACATATTCCATAGAAGATCAGCAATGCACAATATCAAGTGTCTGGCAAGAACTGGCTTTACGGTAACACCTTTACTCAGGGCCGTTTACACAACCGCGTTTGCACCTAAAACGGTTTTGGCCAATCAATTTGGTCATTTACACGACAACGGCGTTTTGGGAAACGGGTTTCAAAGTGAACGTTTTTGAAATCGATGTTGTTTTCGTCTCCATGGAAACAACAAAAGCGCAAATCTGTGAAGACGGTGATGTCATGCACACGCGTGTTACGTGTTCAGTGTGTTTCAACGCCACCTACTGGCCTGGCAGCAGAATACAGCGATTCCAGTCGTTTCGCGGATCCGTGTGAACGAGGATCGATTTGACAATGTTGTTGTCTGTACGTGAACAACTGTTCTGTTTTTAGTTCATCGTTGGGGAGTAAACGTGTCCTAAGAATATTTACTGAAGAACACTCTGTAGAACACCCCTGGGGAACGAATCAGCCGTTCATCATCAACGTCCCGCTTTACATGGCCTTTTGTTTTAGGGAATGTTTACTGAAAACAGACTCAACGTTGTCAAAACAATCCGTTCACACGGATCTGCTAAAGACCCAGATAGCAAACTGACATCGAATCAATGTGGAAACGACGTTTCTCGTGACATTGAAACAACATCGTTTTGCTCATCGAATTAACGTTGAATCAACGTCAGACACGCCATTCAACCGCATTTCAATGTTGAATCGATGTTTTATTTTCGGTGTAATAAATATTGAACGTTGATTCAACGTTGAAATTTGATTGATGATTGATACTAACCTTTCCAACTAAAAATCAACGTTGAATCGACATCGGTCTGCTATCTGGGGAATGACTAAGGCGGCTGTATTATGCATGCCAGGCCAGTAGGTGGCGACATCACTTTGTCAAGAAACACCCCACCAACATGTAATACACATGAGTGAACATGCCTGTATGCAAATTATGTGTGTGCTAATGATGTCACCGTTTTGTTTTTGATTGTTTACATGGACAGTTTGCCATCGTTTTCAAAAGCTTGCGTTTTCAGGCTCCAAAACGCCATTGTTGTGTCAACGAACAGCCAGGACGCTTTAAAAGTTTTCCATTTTCAGATTAAAACGGTGTTGTGTAAGTTACCGTTAAAATTGCAACTTTAAAAACTTTTCGCGGCAAATTTTTTGTGGTATCAACTTTGAATTTGGAACAGCCACAAGGCTTTGACTTTCTAGCAATTTTAGAGTCCAAATTATTTTGTAAAATAAACATTTTGATTAAAATAAAAATGTTTAGTTAAGCACATTTGCTTTACTACTTCTATTATTTTCACTTCTGTTGAGTGTCTCTTCAGAAAGAGACCAGAGGAGTCTAATCTGATCTATAATCAGAAGACAGTAACAGGTTAGTGATTTATTGTGTCGTAACATCAGAAGTCGATGAGGAGACACACATTCCTGGCGTTAAACCGCTGGAATGAATATATCGTAACAACGTGAATATGCAGAGATTGGCGTGTGACCGCAATAATGACATGCACGGTTTATAATTAAGTAGAACCCGTAAAACACAGCTCGGCAGAGTATACAGTGATCAACTGCTCATGAGTCTCGGTGTTGTGTCGGCTGGACTCTGGACTGCTGTTGCTATGACGCGGCGATGACGAGGATCTGGCGCCCTCTGGCGGCTCACAGCGGAACTGCAGCTCGTGTCCTTCACACGATAAACTGCAGTTTTCTGATTATTATGAGCATAACAACAGTCTGTGTGTGCAGTCGGGAGTACTTTCCCTGTATTGCGTTTTAATAACTGTCAAACATCGACATTATTTACCTCAGCGCTATTGAGAAACAGTGACTGACCTCATGAGATACTCTCTGAACTCTTTACTGCGGAGATGATCCACGGCTTTACGTGCCAGAGTTCCTGCCATCGTCAACAAGCGAAGTGTACAGTGATGAATATGAATATGAATTCGGTTCGTGTAAAAGTAAACACTGCTGCGCGCTTTACCGCAGCTAACCGCTGTGAACTAGAGGACAGAGTCACGCATGCGCAGAGACTGCGATGACGCAACTTCCGGCGTCAGTGTACTCCTGTCAAATATAAAGTCACGCAAATGTATAAATAATAAAGTTAAATCAACTAATTTAACAGTTAATCCTGATTACGGTCATCAATTACATTAATTTTGTTAAAATAAACGTCGTTTATAGATAACTTAAAACATGAACTAATAATAAACTGCACATTTATTAAAATTTGTAAATGCTAATTTCAACATTTACTATTATTTTATTAAAACCTTGTTAACATTAGTTACTATGAACTAACAATGAACATCTGTATTTTATTACCTAAGGTTAACAAAGGTGAACTAATAATGCATTGCTCATGGTCAGTTCATGTTAGTTAACACATGAACTAAAGTTAACTAATGAACCTTATTGTAACGTGTCACCAACATATCTCTGGTTTATCCTCCTCTGTGTTTTATTCACTCTCATTTCATTTTTGAGTAAAATAACGAGCGGCGCTGTGATTGGCTGTCGTGAAGCATGTGATCAGGTCGTGACGTGGGACGTTCCGCGGAAGTAAAGATGGCGCTGGACGGCTCGTCCACGTCAGTCATGGCTCATAATAACCCATATCACAGTCATGTTTCTGATTATTACGGCAGGAAACTAAGCAATAAGCCCGATGTGGTGCCGTCGGGGGTCACCGAGAGGAAAGTGTCGCCCTCGGATAAGCCTGACATGGTGGTGCTGGACGTGATCGAGGACTCGGGTGAGAGTTTGTCTCGGGCTGTCTTCCTCAGACTGTCTGTGTAATATCAATAACTGTGTTTCATGTTCATCCTCAGACTGTCTGTGGAATATCAATAACTGTGTTTCATGTTCATCCTCAGACTGTCTGTGTAATATCAATAACTGTGTTTCATGTTCATCCTCAGACTGTCTGTGGAATATCAATAACTGTGTTTCATGTTCATCCTCAGACTGTCTGTGTAATATCAATAACTGTGTTTCATGTTCATCCTCAGACTGTCTGTGGAATATCAATAACTGTGTTTCATGTTCATCCTCAGACTGTCTGTGTAATATCAATAACTGTGTTTCATGTTCATCCTCAGACTGTCTGTGGAATATCAATAACTGTGTTTCATGTTCATCTGCAGATGCTCCAGGGCACAGGAAGAAGCACGAGACGGACACTTATGTGCTGGTAAGACTCATATATATATAATATATATATATATATATATATATATATATATGTGTGTGTGTGTGTGTGTGTGTGTGTGTGTGTGTGTGTGTGTGTGTGTGTGTGTGAAGTATGATGTGAAGCTCATCATAACATCACATGTGACGTCACGCGTTATTAATGCTCACGTTAAAGGGGAAATATAATGAAAACTTTTGCCAAGTTATTGGATTTGAAACACTTTTCAAAAAAGTTTTAATGTAGTAAGTTTAAAAAGTTTTAATGTAATAATTATACTTTAAGTGATAATTACCTCACAACACAATTTTCAGAAACACTGGCGGTCAAAGGATTGAGTCTGAGATTATTTTAATGTTTCTGAAAAAAAACAGTGTGAATAACGTTATATATCTATGTAATATCTATGTGGATATATATCTATATAATATCTATGTGGATATATATCTATATAATATCTATGTGGATATATATCTATATAATATCTATGTGGATATATATCTATATAATATCTATGTGGATATATATCTATATAATATCTATGTGGATATATATCTATATAATATCTATGTGGATATATATCTATATAATATCTATGTGGATATATATCTATATAATATCTATGTGGATGTATATCTATGTAATATCTATGTGGATATATATCTATGTAATATCTATGTGGATATATAGTAAAGTGTAACTTATTCCTGTGATCAGAAATCATTGTGATTTGATGCTCAAGAAAAATGTATGATTATTATCAATGTTGAAAACCGTTCATATTTCTGTGGAAACTGTGACATTTGATTTTTTGATTAATTGAAAGTTTAAAAGATCAAGATTTATTTGAAATAGAATCTTTTGTATTATTATAAATGTCTCAACTGTCACTGTTGATCAGTTTAATGCGTCCTTGATGAATAAAAGTATGAATTTATTTCAAAACAAAGTAATAAAATCATCGTACTGTGGATCAGGACTTGTGTTACTGAGTTTGGTCATTAGCAAAGCTCCATGGGAGTTCACCGAACACTATTTCCACGGTAACGGTGTGTGTGGGGATTGTGGGTAATGTAGTTTTCCCTGATCTGATCTGTCCATCACCGCAGGGCACCATTCATCCCTTCCGCAAAACCCACCGCTCGGTGCTGGGCAAGTGTGCGCAGGAGTTCAGCCTGGTGACGTCAGACCGACGGGTGAGCCCTTCACACACTCACACACACACGCTTCACTCACACTCTCACACACTCACTCACTCACTCACTCACACACACACACACACACACACGCTTCACTCACACACACACACGCTTCACTCACACACACACACGCTTCACTCACACACACACACGCTTCACTCACACACACACGCTTCACTCACACACACACGCTACTCACACACACACACACACACACACACTTCACTCACTCACACTCTCTCACACACACACACACACACGCTTCACTCACACACACACGCATCACTCACACACACACGCTACTCACACACACACACACACACACACTTCACTCACTCACACTCTCTCACACACACACACACACACACACGCTTCTCTCACACACACACACACACACGCTTCTCTCACACACACACACACACACACACACACACACACACACACACGCTTCTCTCACACACACACACACACACACACACACACGCTTCTCTCTCTCACACACGCTTCTCTCACACACACGCTTTACTCTCTCACACACACACACACTCACACACACGCTTCACTCACACTCTCACACACTCACACACACACACACACACACACACACACACACACTTCACTCAGACACACACACACACACACACACTTCACTCACACACACACACACACACACACTTCACTCACACACACACTCACACACACACTTCACTCACACACTCACACACACACTACACACACACACACACTTCACTCACACTCTCACACACACACACACACACACACACACACACACACACACACACACACACACACTTCACTCACACTCTCACACACACACACACACACACACACACACACACACACTTCACTCACTCACACTCTCTCTCTCACACACACACACACA
>NC_136889.1:34856400-34873900 GCF_949152265.1 Phoxinus phoxinus
CACACATGCTTCTCTCTCTCACACACGCTTCACTCTCACACACGCTTCACTCTCTCACACACACACACACTCTGTTTCATGAGGGATTTCCCTGATGTTGTGTGTGTGTGTGTGTGTGTGTGTTTCAGTCGTGGAGGATCCTCCTGTTCGGCGTGCTGAATCTCGTCTGCACAGCTTGTCTGCTGATGTGGTGCAGCTCCACCAACAGCATGGGTGAGTGATCACACACGTTACCCAGCATGCTCAGCGCCTCACGTTACCAAGCATGCTCAGAGCCACACACACACACACACAGAGAGTGTGCTGTAACCTGATCCTCTGCAGCATTGAGCTCTCAGTAACCGTGAGCTGATCAGTGTGTGAAGCTCCTCTGTGTGTCAGACGTGCTCATGATGTTCCTCAGGACTAGTGCTGCGTTCGCTGAGAAACACACATACACACACATAACACACAGTTCTGTGTGTGTGTGTGTGTGTGTGTGTGTGTGTGTGTGTGTGTGTGTGTGTGTGTGTGTGTGTGTGTGTGTGTGTGTGTGAGCCGCGGTTCTGTGTCCGGAACACAAGAAATCAAGCGAGATCTGCTCACGGAAGCATAACCCAGTGTCATAGTCAGGGGATTATTTAATCTCATGTGTCTCTCGTGCAGAACCTGCAGCCGCTCATGAGTCTAGGTTAGGCCTCATATCCTTGCAAGTAAACCTCCCCTGTACCCGTGCGTCTGCAAGTAAACCTCCCCTGTACCCGTGCGTCTGCAAGTAAACCTCCCCTGTACCCGTGCGTCTGCAAGTAAACCTCCCCTGTACCCGTGCGTCTGCAAGTAAACCTCCCCTGTACCCGTGCGTCTGCAAGTAAACCTCCCCTGTACCCGTGCGTCTGCAAGTAAACCTCCCCTGTACCCGTGCGTCTGCAAGTAAACCTCCCCTGTACCCGTGCGTCTGCAAGTAAACCTCCCCTGTGCCCGTGCGTCTGCAAGTAAACCTCCCCTGTGCCCGTGCGTCTGCAAGTAAACCTCCCCTGTGCCCGTGCGTCTGCAAGTAAACCTCCCCTGTGCCCGTGAGTCTGCAAGTAAACCTCCCCTGTACCCGTGCGTCTGCAAGTAAACCTCCCCTGTGCCCGTGCGTCTGCAAGTAAACCTCCCCTGTACCCGTGCGTCTGCAAGTAAACCTCCCCTGTACCCGTGCGTCTGCAAGTAAACCTCCCCTGTGCCCGTGCGTCTGCAAGTAAACCTCCCCTGTGCCCGTGCGTCTGCAAGTAAACCTCCCCTGTGCCCGTGCGTCTGCAAGTAAACCTCCCCTGTGCCCGTGCGTCTGCAAGTAAACCTCCCCTGTACCCGTGCGTCTGCAAGTAAACCTCCCCTGTGCCCGTGCGTCTGCAAGTAAACCTCCCCTGTGCCCGTGCGTCTGCAAGTAAACCTCCCCTGTACCCGTGCGTCTGCAAGTAAACCTCCCCTGTGCCCGTGCGTCTGCAAGTAAACCTCCCCTGTACCCGTGCGTCTGCAAGTAAACCTCCCCTGTGCCCGTGCGTCTGCAAGTAAACCTCCCCTGTGCCCGTGCGTCTGCAAGTAAACCTCCCCTGTACCCGTGCGTCTGCAAGTAAACCTCCCCTGTACCCGTGCGTCTGCAAGTAAACCTCCCCTGTGCCCGTGCGTCTGCAAGTAAACCTCCCCTGTACCCGTGCGTCTGCAAGTAAACCTCCCCTGTACCCGTGCGTCTGCAAGTAAACCTCCCCTGTGCCCGTGCGTCTGCAAGTAAACCTCCCCTGTGCCCGTGCGTCTGCAAGTAAACCTCCCCTGTACCCGTGCGTCTGCAAGTAAACCTCCCCTGTACCCGTGCGTCTGCAAGTAAACCTCCCCTGTACCCGTGCGTCTGCAAGTAAACCTCCCCTGTGCCCGTGCGTTTGCAAGTAAACCTCCCCTGTGCCCGTGCGTCTGCAAGTAAACCTCCCCTGTGCCCGTGCGTCTGCAAGTAAACCTCCCCTGTACCCGTGCGTCTGCAAGTAAACCTCCCCTGTGCCCGTGAGTCTGCAAGTAAACCTCCCCTGTGCCCGTGCGTCTGCAAGTAAACCTCCCCTGTGCCCGTGCGTCTGCAAGTAAACCTCCCCTGTGCCCGTGCGTCTGCAAGTAAACCTCCCCTGTACCCGTGCGTCTGCAAGTAAACCTCCCCTGTGCCCGTGCGTCTGCAAGTAAACCTCCCCTGTGCCCGTGCGTCTGCAAGGTGCCGGCCGGTGGTGCAGGACAGTGTGCAGTCATACGATGTTGGACTGGCGCTGCTCTGGCCGTCTGCGGTGTTTCTGGGGCGGTTTACACCTGGCTACTTCATGCGGTGTCTCAGATCGGACAGCTCTCTGATTTATTAAAACGATTCCATTTACACCTGGTCACATAGGCCTAAATGTGTTTTACAACGGATATAGATCCGATCTTCAATTCCCGCACTATATGCAGATTTAATGGATTTAATGTCACCGAAAGCAACAGATATGAGCTGCATTTTATTGATCATCAGCTAACATTTCAAAATCAAAGACCGCAATAAGAGAGAGCCAGCCCTGGTAAGATCATTTTGTTTCTTTACTTCTAATGAAGATTATTATTGTGTGTTAAAGCGTCTGCGATAGTTTTCACGTTGGCTTGACGCTTGATGATAGATCACTGCGGTGATGCGTGTTGCAGCGCGGCGTCATATCTGACTATATACAGCCTAACACGCTTTTAAAATAACACGCTTTAAAAAAATCTAGGTCTAATCATAGACTAAAAAATGCGCTAGACATGGCACTTTAAACACCGGATAGTTTATTCGTAGTTCGATTTCTCGGTAACGGCCCGACGTGTTCTCTGTGTCTGCCCGACGTGTTCTCTGTGTCTGCCCGACGTGTTCTCTGTATCCGCCCGACGTGTTCTCTGTGTCTGCCCGACGTGTTCTCTGTATCTGCTCGACGTGTTCTCTGTGTCTGCTCGACGTGTTCTCTGTGTCTGCCCGACGTGTTCTCTGTGTCTGCCCGACGTGTTCTCTGTATCTGCTCGACGTGTTCTCTGTGTCTGCCCGACGTGTTCTCTGTATCTGCCCGACGTGTTCTCTGTATCTGCTCGACGTGTTCTCTGTATCTGCTCGACGTGTTCTCTGTATCTGCTCGACGTGTTCTCTGTGTCTGCTCGACGTGTTCTCTGTGTCTGCTCGACGTGTTCTCTGTATCTGCTCGACGTGTTCTCTGTGTCTGCCCGACGTGTTCTCTGTGTCTGCTCGACGTGTTCTCTGTGTCTGCCCGACGTGTTCTCTGTGTCTGCTCGACGTGTTCTCTGTATCTGCTCGACGTGTTCTCTGTGTCTGCCCGACGTGTTCTCTGTGTCTGCTCGACGTGTTCTCTGTGTCTGCCCGACGTGTTCTCTGTGTCTGCTCGACGTGTTCTCTGTGTCTGCTCGACGTGTTCTCTGTATCTGCTCGACGTGTTCTCTGTGTCTGCTCGACGTGTTCTCTGTGTCTGCCCGACGTGTTCTCTGTATCTGCCCGACGTGTTCTCTGTATCTGCCCGACGTGTTCTCTGTATCTGCCCGACGTGTTCTCTGTGTCTGCCCGACGTGTTCTCTGTGTCTGCCCGACGTGTTCTCTGTGTCTGCCCGACGTGTTCTCTGTGTCTGCCCGACGTGTTCTCTGTGTCTGCCCGACGTGTTCTCTGTGTCTGCCCGACGTGTTCTCTGTGTCTGCCCGACGTGTTCTCTGTATCTGCTCGACGTGTTCTCTGTGTCTGCTCGACGTGTTCTCTGTATCTGCTCGACGTGTTCTCTGTATCTGCCCGACGTGTTCTCTGTGTCTGCCCGACGTGTTCTCTGTGTCTGCCCGACGTGTTCTCTGTGTCTGCCCGACGTGTTCTCTGTGTCTGCTCGACGTGTTCTCTGTGTCTGCCCGACGTGTTCTCTGTGTCTGCTCGACGTGTTCTCTGTATCTGCCCGACGTGTTCTCTGTGTCTGCCCGACGTGTTCTCTGTATCTGCCCGACGTGTTCTCTGTATCTGCTCGACGTGTTCTCTGTGTCTGCTCGACGTGTTCTCTGTGTCTGCTCGACGTGTTCTCTGTGTCTGCTCGACGTGTTCTCTGTATCTGCTCGACGTGTTCTCTGTATCTGCCCGACGTGTTCTCTGTGTCTGCCCGACGTGTTCTCTGTGTCTGCCCGACGTGTTCTCTGTATCTGCCCGACGTGTTCTCTGTATCTGCTCGACGTGTTCTCTGTATCTGCTCGACGTGTTCTCTGTGTCTGCTCGACGTGTTCTCTGTGTCTGCTCGACGTGTTCTCTGTATCTGCCCGACGTGTTCTCTGTGTCTGCCCGACGTGTTCTCTGTATCTGCTCGACGTGTTCTCTGTGTCTGCTCGACGTGTTCTCTGTATCTGCCCGACGTGTTCTCTGTGTCTGCTCGACGTGTTCTCTGTATCTGCTCGACGTGTTCTCTGTATCTGCCCGACGTGTTCTCTGTATCTGCTCGACGTGTTCTCTGTATCTGCTCGACGTGTTCTCTGTATCTGCCCGACGTGTTCTCTGTATCTGCTCGACGTGTTCTCTGTATCTGCTCGACGTGTTCTCTGTGTCTGCCCGACGTGTTCTCTGTGTCTGCTCGACGTGTTCTCTGTGTCTGCCCGACGTGTTCTCTGTGTCTGCTCGACGTGTTCTCTGTATCTGCTCGACGTGTTCTCTGTGTCTGCTCGACGTGTTCTCTGTGTCTGCTCGACGTGTTCTCTGTGTCTGCTCGACGTGTTCTCTGTGTCTGCCCGACGTGTTCTCTGTGTCTGCCCGACGTGTTCTCTGTGTCTGCCCGACGTGTTCTCTGTGTCTGCTCGACGTGTTCTCTGTATCTGCTCGACGTGTTCTCTGTGTCTGCCCGACGTGTTCTCTGTGTCTGCTCGACGTGTTCTCTGTGTCTGCCCGACGTGTTCTCTGTATCTGCTCGACGTGTTCTCTGTGTCTGCCCGACGTGTTCTCTGTGTCTGCCCGACGTGTTCTCTGTATCTGCTCGACGTGTTCTCTGTATCCGCCCGACGTGTTCGCTGTGTCTGCTCGACGTGTTCTCTGTATCTGCTCGACGTGTTCTCTGTGTCTGCCCGACGTGTTCTCTGTGTCTGCTCGACGTGTTCTCTGTGTCTGCCCGACGTGTTCTCTGTGTCTGCTCGACGTGTTCTCTGTATCTGCCCGACGTGTTCTCTGTGTCTGCCCGACGTGTTCTCTGTATCTGCTCGACGTGTTCTCTGTGTCTGCCCGACGTGTTCTCTGTATCTGCTCGACGTGTTCTCTGTGTCTGCCCGACGTGTTCTCTGTGTCTGCCCGACGTGTTCTCTGTGTCTGCCCGACGTGTTCTCTGTGTCTGCCCGACGTGTTCTCTGTGTCTGCTCGACGTGTTCTCTGTGTCTGCCCGACGTGTTCTCTGTGTCTGCCCGACGTGTTCTCTGTGTCTGCTCGACGTGTTCTCTGTGTCTGCCCGACGTGTTCTCTGTATCTGCCCGACGTGTTCTCTGTGTCTGCCCGACGTGTTCTCTGTATCTGCTCGACGTGTTCTCTGTGTCTGCCTGACGTGTTCTCTGTATCTGCCCGACGTGTTCTCTGTGTCCGCCCGACGTGTTCTCTGTGTCCGCCCGACGTGTTCTCTGTGTCTGCCCGACGTGTTCTCTGTGTCTGCTCGACGTGTTCTCTGTATCCGCCCGACGTGTTCTCTGTGTCTGCTCGACGTGTTCTCTGTATCTGCCCGACGTGTTCTCTGTATCTGCTCGACGTGTTCTCTGTATCTGCTCGACGTGTTCTCTGTGTCTGCCTGACGTGTTCTCTGTATCTGCCCGACGTGTTCTCTGTGTCCGCCCGACGTGTTCTCTGTGTCCGCCCGACGTGTTCTCTGTGTCTGCCCGACGTGTTCTCTGTGTCTGCTCGACGTGTTCTCTGTGTCTGCCCGACGTGTTCTCTGTGTCTGCTCGACGTGTTCTCTGTATCTGCCCGACGTGTTCTCTGTATCTGCTCGACGTGTTCTCTGTATCTGCTCGACGTGTTCTCTGTATCTGCTCGACGTGTTCTCTGTATCTGCTCGACGTGTTCTCTGTATCTGCTCGACGTGTTCTCTGTGTCTGCCCGACGTGTTCTCTGTGTCTGCCCGACGTGTTCTCTGTGTCTGCTCGACGTGTTCTCTGTATCTGCTCGACGTGTTCTCTGTGTCTGCCCGACGTGTTCTCTGTGTCTGCTCGACGTGTTCTCTGTATCTGCTCGACGTGTTCTCTGTGTCTGCCCGACGTGTTCTCTGTGTCTGCCCGACGTGTTCTCTGTGTCTGCTCGACGTGTTCTCTGTGTCTGCCCGACGTGTTCTCTGTGTCTGCCCGACGTGTTCTCTGTGTCTGCCCGACGTGTTCTCTGTGTCTGCTCGACGTGTTCTCTGTATCTGCTCGACGTGTTCTCTGTGTCTGCCCGACGTGTTCTCTGTGTCTGCCCGACGTGTTCTCTGTATCTGCTCGACGTGTTCTCTGTGTCTGCTCGACGTGTTCTCTGTATCTGCTCGACGTGTTCTCTGTGTCTGCCCGACGTGTTCTCTGTGTCTGCCCGACGTGTTCTCTGTGTCTGCTCGACGTGTTCTCTGTATCTGCCCGACGTGTTCTCTGTGTCTGCTCGACGTGTTCTCTGTATCTGCCCGACGTGTTCTCTGTATCTGCCAATTTGAACGAGCATTTCATAAGCGCTTGTTCAAACGTCTGAGGTCTAGGATGAGTCTGAGACCACCACCCTTTTTGGGGACGAGAAAGTAGCGTCTGTAAAAGCCCGACTCGCTCTGCGTTAGAGGAACGGTCTTTATAGCCCCTTTTCCCAGCAGTTTTGCTATTTCGGCGCCAAGTAGATGTGATGCTTCGCTTTTCACCGTAGGGGCGGACTGGCCAATGTGGGCCGGCCCACTCGGAAGGCTATAATATATTTAAAAAATGACGGAAATCATAATATTAAATTTATTTTCTACGCAAATGGCTGACTGAATCGATCGCGCGGGCGCAGCCGACAAGGAGTGTGTTTTGTGTGCATGTGAGTGTATTGCCCTCACTCCCTGTTGAGTATCTTGAAACACGCCCCCTTTCACATTTAATTTTACAGAGAGAGAGAGAGAGAGAGAGAGAGAGAGATAGATATTGATCCGTTACTGCGAATTTGTCTGAGCAGATAATTACAAATAAATGTCTATGGATGAAAAGCTGGAAGAAAAGAAGCAGGTTTAATATCACATGATAGCCTAATGTAGCCTATGCCATGAGGATTCATGTTCATGTAAAATGTTAATGTCTTGATAGTTTTATATTAATATTGTTGTGTGTCTTAATAATCTTCTGTTTGTTTCCCTATGTTTTACAAATATTATCTAATATGTGTTGTGTTATTTAAAATAAATGTTTAAATAGCATTTATTTTTGTATTGTGTAATATTTTTATGCTATAAGTAGTGTTAAAAATTATTCTGCACATTAATGAGCCGATGTGTTATGATGTGGGATGTGGTGGGCTGCTGTGGGTCAGAAAGTCCAGGGCCACTTTTTGGTCTCAGTCCGCCCCTGCGCGGCAGTCTGCGAGCGAACCGCAGCGAGTAACCTCCTTTTATTATGTTCAGCACCCATTCTGATATGGCAGAAATGGTTTCCCATGCTTTTCCTTATATTTCTTTCAGGGCCAGTAAAAATATAGAAGGGGCCAGCAAAACTCTGATCTACTGGCCTGGGGGCCATTGGGGATTTTTTTTTATGTTGAGCCCTGGATTTATTCACCAATATATCAGTTATCGGCTTCCAAATATAAAGAGTTATCGGTATCGGACAAAGTTTTCATGTCGGTGCATCGCTAGCAATAATGACATAATTATTTTCAAATTATAGCCAGTAACTGATAAATGTCTGACATTAATAATTCTGCTCTGTTTAAATAAGAGTGAGTTTTAACGTACAGTAGGAAAGCTGGATATTTATCTAGAGATTTGCATCATCTAGCGCTCACTTAATCTAAATGTGAAGATAGGAGACGAATAAATGCGTCTGTCAATAACTAACTTATCAAACCCGTGTTGTTGTCCTTCACTGTTTGAGATTAGGTTAAAACTGCATGTTGTCCGTTCAGAAAAGGTACCCGTGACCTCTGAAAGTGTGTGTGTGTGTGTGTGTGACGGGAAGGTTCGGATGTGTTTATTGGAGCATCAGTCCTTCTCTCGTCTCGGTTTACTCTCGGACTCGCCACTTCCTCCCGCCAGGTGTTAGCTTGTAGTTTGTCAATAAAGCTTTTAGTTTACATCTGGAGCGATCTATTGTTATTCTAATGTGCCGCGTGGACAGACACCCGAGCCGCTCGATGCGTGTTCCTGAACTCAATGACAGCTGAGCGCTGCAGTTTGCAGATCTGCTTTACCGACAGCAGCAGCCAGCAGAGAAAGCGGATACTCGCGCGACGCTAGCAGGCTCCTGATGCTAATGGCGCTCCGCTCCCACGAGGCCGCAGTGAGACGACTGAAGGTCAGGGTTCCAGGACGATCAGATGTGTTTGGATGCTCTCATTAAATATTCAGATAAAGATCCGGGCTTGGTTTACCACTGCGTCTTCATCTCCTCTTCTTCTTCATCGATTAGCTCTGTAAACATACACAAGTCTCCTTAATCTGAGCGCTGTATCCTACACGAGTGTGTGTATTCTGTGTCGCGCTGGGGTTATTCATGCATCATCTGTCGTTACGCCATCCGCTCGCAGATTCCTCTGGTCCTCGCAGGGGTTCAGGCTCGTGTTTCTCACAGAGGACCGCACGGATCTGTGGGTAAGCAGTGTTGTGAACGCTAGCCGACACTAGCGTATGAGCGTTTAAGGTTGTGACGTTACATAAACTATAATGTGGCACTGAATCGGTCCTGCGCTGGTGTGCTTCAGTTGTGCTACAGACATACACTGAGACCGTAGCAGACTCGCTGGAGCTTCAGGTTCATCAGATCGTGTGCTTATTTATGGAAGGAAAATAATGCCAAATGTTTTTGAAACGAAAAAGCTCAGGCACACCTGGATTAATCAGTTTGTCCAATAATGGAAGACCGGAAACAAAAGAGCTGGCTAAAGTTCAGGAAGTAGTGCAGCTGTGCATAAAGCCCATTCTTTTATGTTTCAAAAACATTTGGCATTATTTTACCTCCATACTATTCTAGTGTGTGTTCCTGATGGCAGGTTGTAAATGTGGACGAGATGCTCCACGTCCTGGTTTGCTCAGAGCAGGGAAAGCAGCGTTAGATGTCACCGTGAGTTTAGACAGAGCAAGGCGGTTCACTGATATTACTTATGAATGGGAGGAAAAGCAACGCATAATATGGCGGAATAAGTCCCGCCTTCTTTAGCCGTGGCTGGATTTAATAGCAGAAACTGAGGAAACGCCAGTAAAAGAGCGATTATCAGTTTAAACTAAAGCTTGGACTCGATATAGTGTTCCTTACAGCTCAGCAGAGATCCAGAGATCATGGATATTGACACGCAGCCGGAGTCGTGTTTCCTCACATTTATAAGAGCCGGATTTCCACGCCGGGGAAATGCATAAAGCTAATTTACCTGTGAACGCTTTAAGGTCTAACTCCATGTGATCACTTACATCAGTGTTATATATATATCATCATGTCATCCAGCCATAACTTGTGTAGTTTTTTGACAGTGTTTATTTAAAAACATCCAGAAAGTTTCCCAACCTGGACTTTGGCCATTTGCTGCTTAATATTTTGGAAACTGATAAATTTTTTCACGATTCTTTGATGAATATAAAAATTCAAAAGAAAAGCATTTATTTAAAAACTAAATATTTTGTAACATTACACATGTTTTAATGTCACCTTTGATAACTTAAATGCATCCTTACTGAAAAAAAATCTGACTAACCAACACATTTTTGAACGGCAGTACATTCAGTAGTTATTATTTATTGCAATATAAACACTGCAGAGTGAACAACAAGATATCTCTTCATTTACCAGTCGAAGACGGAGCAACTTTGTGTAGCTACTCCGTGCGCTGTCAAGGTCTTCACCGTGTTTGTCGTGGTACCGGTCTTTGCAGCAATTATTTTACCGCAAATACTGCATCGCGCGCTGTTGGCATCGAGCCTGGAGAAATGTACCCACACTTTTGATCAACTTTTCCACATCTTTAAGGTGTTATGTGCGTGTGCTCGCGTCTCATATGAATATGTGCGCGGAGACTTTGTGTGTGTGTGTGTGTGCTCGCGTTCTCATATAAGTATGCGCGTGGAGAGTTTGTGCGTGCGCGCGCGTCTAGTCTCGTGTGTAGAGTTTGCGTGTATGTGCGTGACTTTGTGTGTCGTTGTGCGGCCGTCAATCTCGCGCCGTTCTGCCGCGGCCGTCAGTCTCGCGAGCCGTTCTCCAGCGGCCGTCAGTCTCGCGCCGTTCTCCCGCGGCCGTCAGTCTCGCGCCGTTCTCCCGCGGCCGTCAGTCTCGCGCCGTTCTCCCGCGGCCGTCAGTCTCGCGCCGTTCTCCCGCGGCCGTCAGTCTCGCGCCGTTCTCCCGCGGCCGTCAGTCTCGCGCCGTTCTCCCGCGGCCGTCAGTCTCGCGCCGTAATACTCTAGTGGTGAGGAGTGTAATGGCAGTTTAAAAAACTAAGTAACTGACAGGTGTCTGTGACCGTGCGGACACGCATGCATTATAACACTGTGATGAACACTACATGTCTTCTGTTTCAGCCTTGACCGCGTACACATACCTCACCATCTTCGATCTCTTTAGGTAAGTGGCATTTCTCATATTCAGACTATCCACACATATATATATATATATACTGGTAAGCTTGTTCCACATTACACTTGTTTTTCTGATGTTAATGATGTAAAGTCATGTTAGTCGATGAGTGTTGTGTGGTGGACCAGTGCTGAGAACACAATATGTAGATGTTCAAGGCCTCATGACGGCAGGAATAACACGAGCTCATGTGTGCTGTCTCCCTCAGTCTGATCACATGTCTGCTGAGTTTCTGGGTGACCGTGAAGAAGCCCAGTCAACTCTACTCGTTTGGGTAAGATCCACTTCTCTGATTACGTGTGTGTGTGTGTGTGTGAGAGAGAGTGCTTGTGATCGAGTGAGTGAGTGTGAGTGAGTGTGTGAGTGTGTGAGTGATCGAGTGAGTGAGTGATCGAGTGACTGAGTGAGTGATCGAGTGAGTGAGTGATCGAGTGAGTGAGTGATCGAGTGAGTGATCGAGTGAGTGAGTGATCGAGTGAGTGAGTGAGTGATCGAGTGAGTGAGTGATCGAGTGAGTGAGTGATCGAGTGAGTGAGTGATCGAGTGAGTGAGTGATCGAGTGAGTGAGTGATCGAGTGAGTGAGTGATCGAGTGAGTGAGTGATCGAGTGAGTGAGTGATCGAGTGAGTGAGTGATCGAGTGAGTGAGTGAGTGATCGAGTGAGTGAGTGATCGAGTGAGTGAGTGATCGAGTGAGTGAGTGATCGAGTGAGTGAGTGATCGAGTGATCGAGTGATCGAGTGATCGAGTGATCGAGTGAGTGAGTGATCGAGTGAGTGAGTGAGTGAGTGAGTGAGTGAGTGATCGAGTGTGTGAGTGATCGAGTGAGTGAGTGATCGAGTGTGTGAGTGATCGAGTGAGTGATCGAGTGTGTGAGTGATCGAGTGAGTGAGTGATCGAGTGAGTGAGTGATCGTGTGTGAGTGAGTGAGTGAGTGATCGAGTGATCGAGTGAGTGAGTGAT
Organism: Phoxinus phoxinus; assembly: GCF_949152265.1. Lineage (NCBI taxonomy): Eukaryota > Metazoa > Chordata > Actinopteri > Cypriniformes > Leuciscidae > Phoxinus > Phoxinus phoxinus. Next base: position 34,868,125 of record NC_136889.1, read on the forward strand.
CGAGTGAGTGAGTGAGTGAGTGAGTGATCGAGTGAGTGATCGAGTGTGTGAGTGATCGAGTGAGTGAGTGATCGAGTGAGTGAGTGAGTGAGTGAGTGATCGAGTGAGTGAGTGATCGAGTGATCGAGTGAGTGAGTGATCGAGTGAGTGAGTGATCGAGTGATCGTGTGAGTGAGTGTGTGAGTGATCGAGTGTGTGAGTGATCGAGTGTGTGAGTGATCGAGTGTGTGAGTGATCGAGTGAGTGATCGAGTGAGTGATCGAGTAAGTGATCGAGTGAGTGATCGAGTGAGTGAGTGATCGAGTGAGTGAGTGATCGAGTGAGTGAGTGATCGAGTGAGTGATCGAGTGAGTGATCGAGTGAGTGATCGAGTGAGTGATCGAGTGAGTGATCGAGTGAGTGATCGAGTGATCGAGTGAGTGAGTGAGTGAGTGTGTGAGTGATCGAGTGAGTGATCGAGTGAGTGATCGAGTGAGTGAGTGATCGAGTGAGTGAGTGAGTGAGTGATCGAGTGAGTGAGTGAGTGAGTGATCGAGTGAGTGAGTGATCGAGTGAGTGAGTGAGTGAGTGAGTGTGTGAGTGATCGAGTGAGTGAGTGTGTGAGTGATCGAGTGAGTGAGTGAGTGAGAGAGTGAGTGATCGAGTGAGTGAGTGAGTGAGTGATCGAGTGAGTGAGTGATCGAGTGAGTGAGTGAGTGTGTGAGTGATCGAGTGAGTGAGTGATCGAGTGAGTGAGTGATCGAGTGAGTGAGTGATCGAGTGAGTGAGTGATCGAGTGAGTGAGTGATCGAGTGAGTGAGTGATCGAGTGAGTGAGTGATCGAGTGAGTGAGTGATCGAGTGAGTGAGTGATCGAGTGAGTGAGTGATCGAGTGAGTGAGTGAGTGATCGAGTGAGTGAGTGATCGAGTGAGTGAGTGATCGAGTGAGTGAGTGATCGAGTGAGTGAGTGATCGAGTGAGTGAGTGAGTGATCGAGTGAGTGAGTGAGTGATCGAGTGAGTGAGTGATCGAGTGAGTGAGTGATCGAGTGAGTGAGTGATCGATCGAGTGAGTGAGTGATCGAGTGAGTGAGTGATCGAGTGAGTGAGTGATCGAGTGAGTGAGTGATCGAGTGAGTGAGTGATCGAGTGAGTGATCGAGTGAGTGAGTGATCGAGTGAGTGAGTGATCGAGTGAGTGAGTGATCGAGTGAGTGAGTGATCGAGTGAGTGAGTGATCGAGTGATCGAGTGATCGAGTGATCGAGTGAGTGAGTGATCGAGTGAGTGAGTGAGTGAGTGAGTGAGTGATCGAGTGTGTGAGTGATCGAGTGAGTGAGTGATCGAGTGTGTGAGTGATCGAGTGAGTGATCGAGTGTGTGAGTGATCGAGTGAGTGAGTGATCGAGTGAGTGAGTGATCGTGTGTGAGTGAGTGAGTGAGTGATCGAGTGATCGAGTGAGTGAGTGATCGAGTGAGTGAGTGATCGAGTGAGTGATCGAGTGAGTGATCGAGTGTGTGAGTGATCGAGTGAGTGAGTGATCGAGTGAGTGAGTGAGTGAGTGAGTGAGTGATCGAGTGAGTGAGTGATCGAGTGATCGAGTGAGTGAGTGATCGAGTGAGTGAGTGATCGAGTGATCGTGTGAGTGAGTGTGTGAGTGATCGAGTGTGTGAGTGATCGAGTGTGTGAGTGATCGAGTGTGTGAGTGATCGAGTGAGTGATCGAGTGAGTGATCGAGTAAGTGATCGAGTGAGTGATCGAGTGAGTGAGTGATCGAGTGAGTGAGTGATCGAGTGAGTGAGTGATCGAGTGAGTGATCGAGTGAGTGATCGAGTGAGTGATCGAGTGAGTGATCGAGTGAGTGATCGAGTGATCGAGTGAGTGAGTGAGTGAGTGTGTGAGTGATCGAGTGAGTGATCGAGTGAGTGAGTGATCGAGTGAGTGAGTGAGTGAGTGATCGAGTGAGTGAGTGAGTGAGTGATCGAGTGAGTGAGTGATCGAGTGAGTGTGTGAGTGATCGAGTGAGTGAGTGTGTGAGTGATCGAGTGAGTGAGTGAGTGAGAGAGTGAGTGATCGAGTGAGTGAGTGAGTGAGTGATCGAGTGAGTGAGTGATCGAGTGAGTGAGTGAGTGTGTGAGTGATCGAGTGAGTGAGTGATCGAGTGAGTGAGTGATCGAGTGAGTGAGTGATCGAGTGAGTGAGTGATCGAGTGAGTGAGTGATCGAGTGAGTGAGTGATCGAGTGAGTGAGTGATCGAGTGAGTGAGTGATCGAGTGAGTGAGTGATCGAGTGAGTGAGTGATCGAGTGAGTGAGTGAGTGATCGAGTGAGTGAGTGATCGAGTGAGTGAGTGATCGAGTGAGTGAGTGATCGAGTGAGTGAGTGATCGAGTGAGTGAGTGAGTGATCGAGTGAGTGAGTGAGTGATCGAGTGAGTGAGTGAGTGATCGAGTGAGTGAGTGATCGAGTGAGTGAGTGATCGAGTGAGTGAGTGATCGAGTGAGTGAGTGAGTGATCGATCGAGTGAGTGAGTGATCGAGTGAGTGAGTGATCGAGTGAGTGAGTGATCGAGTGAGTGAGTGATCGAGTGAGTGAGTGATCGAGTGAGTGAGTGAGTGATCGAGTGAGTGAGTGATCGAGTGAGTGAGTGATCGAGTGAGTGAGTGAGTGATCGAGTGAGTGAGTGAGTGATTGAGTGAGTGAGTGATCGAGTGATCGAGTGAGTGATCGAGTGAGTGAGTGATCGAGCGAGTGAGTGAGTGATCGAGTGAGTGAGTGATCGAGTGATCGAGTGAGTGAGTGATCGAGTGAGTGAGTGATCGAGTGAGTGATCGAGTGAGTGAGTGATCAAGTGAGTGAGTGATCGAGTGAGTGAGTGATCGAGTGAGTGAGTGAGTGAGTGAATGAGTGATCGAGTGAGTGAGTGATCGAGTGAGTGATCGAGTGAAGGAGTGATCGAGTGAGTGAGTGATCGAGTGAGTGAGTGATCGAGTGAGTGAGTGATCGAGTGAGTGAGTGATCGAGTGAGTGAGTGATCGAGTGAGTGAGTGAGTGAGTGATCGAGTGAGTGAGTGATCGAGTGAGTGAGTGAGTGAGTGATCGAGTGAGTGAGTGAGTGATCGAGTGAGTGAGTGATCGAGTGAGTGATCGAGTGAGTGAGTGAGTGAGTGAATGAGTGATCGAGTGAGTGAGTGATCGAGTGAGTGATCGAGTGAAGGAGTGATCGAGTGAGTGAGTGATCGAGTGAGTGAGTGATCGAGTGAGTGAGTGATCGAGTGAGTGAGTGATCGAGTGAGTGAGTGATCGAGTGAGTGAGTGATCGAGTGAGTGAGTGATCGAGTGAGTGAGTGAGTGATCGAGTGAGTGAGTGATCGAGTGAGTGAGTGATCGAGTGAGTGAGTGATCGAGTGAGTGAGTGAGTGATCGAGTGAGTGAGTGAGTGATCGAGTGAGTGAGTGATCGAGTGAGTGAGTGATCGAGTGAGTGAGTGATCGAGTGAGTGAGTGATCGATCGAGTGAGTGAGTGATCGATCGAGTGAGTGAGTGATCGAGTGAGTGAGTGATCGAGTGAGTGAGTGATCGAGTGAGTGAGTGATCGAGTGAGTGAGTGAGTGATCGAGTGAGTGAGTGAGTGATCGAGTGAGTGAGTGATTGAGTGAGTGAGTGATCGAGTGAGTGAGTGAGTGATCGAGTGAGTGAGTGATCGAGCGAGTGAGTGAGTGATCGAGTGAGTGAGTGATCGAGTGATCGAGTGAGTGAGTGATCGAGTGAGTGAGTGATCGAGTGAGTGAGTGATCGAGTGAGTGAGTGATCGAGTGAGTGAGTGATCGAGTGAGTGAGTGATCGAGTGAGTGAGTGATCGAGTGAGTGAGTGAGTGATCGAGTGAGTGAGTGATCGAGTGAGTGAGTGAGTGATCGAGTGAGTGAGTGAGTGATCGAGTGAGTGAGTGATCGAGTGAGTGAGTGATCGAGTGAGTGAGTGAGTGATCGAGTGAGTGAGTGATCGAGTGAGTGAGTGATCGAGTGAGTGAGTGATCGAGTGAGTGAGTGATCGATCGAGTGAGTGAGTGATCGAGTGAGTGAGTGATCGAGTGAGTGAGTGATCGAGTGAGTGAGTGATCGAGTGAGTGAGTGATCGAGTGAGTGAGTGAGTGATCGAGTGAGTGAGTGATCGAGTGAGTGAGTGATCGAGTGAGTGAGTGAGTGATCGAGTGAGTGAGTGAGTGATTGAGTGAGTGAGTGATCGAGTGAGTGATCGAGTGAGTGAGTGATCGAGCGAGTGAGTGAGTGATCGAGTGAGTGAGTGAGTGAGTGATCGAGTGATCGAGTGAGTGAGTGATCGAGTGAGTGAGTGATCGAGTGAGTGAGTGATCGAGTGAGTGAGTGATCGAGTGAGTGAGTGATCGAGTGAGTGAGTGATCGAGTGAGTGAGTGAGTGAGTGATCGAGTGAGTGAGTGATCGAGTGAGTGAGTGAGTGAGTGATCGAGTGAGTGAGTGAGTGATCGAGTGAGTGAGTGAGTGATCGAGTGAGTGAGTGATCGAGTGAGTGAGTGATCGAGTGAGTGAGTGAGTGAGTGAGTGATCGAGTGATCGAGTGAGTGTGTGTTTGAGTGAGTGATCGAGTGAGTGAGTGAGTGAGTGAGTGATCGAGTGAGTGAGTGAGTGAGTGAGTGAGTGATCGAGTGAGTGAGTGAGTGAGTGAGTGAGTGAGTGATCGAGTGAGTGAGTGATCGAGTGAGTGAGTGATCGAGTGAGTGAGTGATCGAGTGAGTGAGTGAGTGAGTGATCGAGTGAGTGAGTGAGTGATCGAGTGAGTGAGTGAGTGATCGAGTGAGTGAGTGATCGAGTGAGTGAGTGATCGAGTGAGTGAGTGATCGAGTGAGTGAGTGATCGAGTGAGTGATCGAGTGATCGAGTGAGTGTGTGTTTGAGTGAGTGATCGAGTGAGTGAGTGAGTGATCGAGTGAGTGAGTGAGTGATCGAGTGAGTGAGTGATCGAGTGAGTGAGTGATCGAGTGAGTGAGTGATCGAGTGAGTGAGTGAGTGAGTGATCGAGTGAGTGAGTGAGTGATCGAGTGAGTGAGTGAGTGATCGAGTGAGTGAGTGATCGAGTGAGTGAGTGATCGAGTGAGTGAGTGATCGAGTGAGTGATCGAGTGAGTGATCGAGTGAGTGAGTGAGTGAGTGAGTGATCGAGTGAGTGTGTGTTTGAGTGAGTGATCGAGTGAGTGAGTGAGTGAGTGAGTGATCGAGTGAGTGAGTGAGTGAGTGAGTGATCGAGTGAGTGTGTGTTTGAGTGAGTGAGTGAGTGATCGAGTGAGTGAGTGATCGAGTGAGTGAGTGAGTGATCGAGTGAGTGAGTGAGTGATCGAGTGAGTGAGTGATCGAGTGAGTGAGTGAGTGAGTGATCGAGTGAGTGTGTGTTTGAGTGAGTGAGTGAGTGATCGAGTGAGTGAGTGAGTGATCGAGTGAGTGAGTGAGTGAGTGAGTGAGTGAGTGAGTGAGTGAGTGAGTGTATGTTGTGAGTGAGTGTTCGAGTGAGTGAGTGTGTGAGTGATCGAGTGAGTGATCGAGTGAGTGATCGAGTGAGTGAGTGAGTGAGTGATCGAGTGAGTGATCGAGTGAGTGATCGAGTGAGTGAGTGAGTGATCGAGTGAGTGATCGAGTGAGTGATCGAGTGAGTGATCGAGTGAGTGATCGAGTGAGTGATCGAGTGAGTGAGTGATCGAGTGAGTGATCGAGTGAGTGATCGAGTGAGTGATCGAGTGAGTGATCGAGTGAGTGAGTGAGTGAGTGAGTGAGA
>NC_136889.1:34876400-34946400 GCF_949152265.1 Phoxinus phoxinus
TCCAGTAATAGTGTGTGTGTGTGTGTGTCTCAGCTTCGAGCGGTGTGAAGTGCTGGCTGTGTTCTCCTCCACTGTGCTGGTTCAGCTGGGGTCGCTCTTCATCCTGAAGGAAAGGTGAGATCCTGCGTCTCTGCAGAACTTGATCCGCTCAATATTTCCTGCTCTGGGAATCTGGACATTATAAAGATCAGGTCCACATCAGCGGATCCACACACACACACACACACACACTCGTACGAGTGATCAACATCAACACTTCTGATGATTCAGTGTTAGCACTGTAGAGCACTGACAGTCACGCTCATGCATTTATCCAACGCAACTCACAGAAGCCTTGTTCAGACGGGAGCAGTTCCTCAGGGCGTCTCAGGTGTTCTTCTTCTACAGGATTTGTCTGTGATTTTATTCACATCCACACGCGTCCCCAAGAGAAACCATTACCGTCTGAATAAAGAGCCAACTATATTTGTAATATACAAAGTGATATACATAATGTTATGAATTTAATGAGCAGAACCTCCCAGATGAGTGTGTAGTTATTCTCTCTCTGTGTGTGTCTTCTTTATCAGCGTTGAGCGTTTTGTGGAGCAGCCCGAGGTTCACACGTGAGTACAACCATCACTGAACACACACTCTCTCACACACACACACGCACAGACACACACACGCACACACACACACACACAGACATGCGCACACACAGACACACGCACGCGCACACACACACGTACGCACAGACACACACATTAAGGGCCTGATATACTCATGGCACAGTTATTTATTGTTCTTTGTTTGGGGGTAAAAATAAGTTATAAAAAGTTAAAATAAGAAAACAAAGACACACACACACAGACGCACGTGCGCACACACACACGCACACACAGACACACACACACAGACGCACGTGCGCACACACACACGCACGCACAGATACACACACACGCACGCACAGACACACACATTAAGGGCCTGATATACTCATGGCACAGTTATTTATTGTTCTTTGTTTGGGGGTAAAAGTAAAAATAAATATGTGACCAGCGATTACACTGTTAACGAACATCCTGACTCCGCCCACATTAAGATGAATATGGAAATATGAGCTGCTCTTTGCTCTCAGTAGCAGAATAAACGTGTGTGTGTGTGTGTGTGTGTGTGTGTGTGTGTGTGTGTGTGTGTGTGTGTGTGTGTGTGTGTGTGTGTGTGTGTGTGTGTGTGTGTGTGTGTGTGTGTGTGTGTGTGTGTGTGTGTGTGTGTGTGTGTTAGGGGGCGTCTGCTGGTGGGAACATTCGTGGCTCTGTTCTTCAATCTGTTGACTCTACTGTCGGTCAAGAACAAGCCGTTCGTCTTCGTGTCTGAAGGTAAGATCTCCACACACTCCTCCCGTCTCCTGCTGTCATCCAGACTCCAGTGATGATGCTTCATGAGTCCGGCTCGCACGGCTCAGACCTGCAGATGTTCACCACACTTCCCCATAATAACATCTGCACCGCCGTCTGATGTCACGCTTTCATAATGAACCAGACACATTTTTCCTCTTCTCATGGCATTAGATACACGCTGTGTTTTGTGCCATTGCTTTGGCAAAGCATCATTTAATTGAACTAAAATCTAATTAATAAATATCTAATAAGTGTTGAGCTGGTTGCACTCCTCGCTCATGATCCGTGTCATAATGGCACCAGTTTCTGTTTTTAGCATTTCCAAATATTTTGTAGGCCGATGATTGGAAGATTTCTCTAGATTTGTAAGACATTGTTTGTGAATCTGTTTTCACAGAAAATGCAGTTTTCCACAAACTCTTGCAAGTGAAGAAATTAAGGCATGAGTATTGTAATTCTACTACTGTAGTGTAAATCTGGGTGTGTTTTAATCATTTAGATGCCATGGACCCCCAAATATGATCATCCTCATGCGATGAACCCCATCATACACATTACAAAGCAGCTTCAATTTATGCTATAAAAAATCATATTATAAACGTGTAGAATATTGTGTTGAGAATTTAGTTTGTTACATTTTAGCCTTTTCTGTTCACAATAGTTCTGTACTCTCAGATTATTTTGTATATTTCTTTTAATATTTTTATTTAAATCAACAGTATTTAATTAAAACAAATTATTTAATGCTTTTGATTTTTTTTTAAACTAAGTAAACAGTTAGTAAACAATCTTTACTATTTTTTTTTTCTCTCTAAACTTTTCCACTGACAAAAGTGTAAATGAGACGGCATCACATCTAAAAGGTCCACTTTAAAGTCAATGCACAGACGTGTCCCTGTTCAACTCTCAGTGCGCCAGATTGATGCTTTACACTTTAAATGTGCCGTATTTTCCTGGGGAGTGCATCGCTAAACACTGAGACCGACTGGAACTCAATCTGAGTTTGATGAGTTTGTTTATATGGAAGTAAAATAATGGCAAATGTTTTTGAAACAAAAAAGCTTGTTCAATTGCTCAACTTGAAAAATTATGCATTGCATTAACCCTGCTTGCATTTTAATGGGCTGAAATTCAACATGGTCGTATATTTTAGCTGTGAAAATTTAATTTCAAAACATTCACACATTTTCCTGCAGATCTCGGATGTGAAATGTTGAACCACTGAATTTGTAAAGCGAAATAAAATGGACTGAAAATTGCCTGTAGAAAATGATAGGTCGTATTTTTAAACAGACCGAATATTTTGGAAGTGAAATCTGAAAGGTGAATATGGATTATTGAATTTTTAATATTGAAAATGTGTGAATGTTTTGAATTGAAATAGTCACAGCTGGAATATACGACCATATTGAATTTCAGCCCATAAAAATGCAAGCACGGTTAATGCAATGCATATTTTTCAATTAGTGCAGTTCATCAAGCTTTTCTGTTTCAAAAACATTTGGTATTATTTTACTTCCACATGTTCGGTTATCATGAGGTGTATAGAGCTGTGTTGAAGCTGTGTTCTCTCTGTGTGTGTGTGTGTGTGTGTGTGTGTGTGTGTGTGTGTGTGTGTGTAGCTGCGAGCACCAGCTGGCTTCAGGAGCACGTGGCCGATCTGAGCCGAAGGTAAGAACGTCTCGCTCCGTCACATGCAGGGTTTGAAATTAACTTCTTCACTCACCGGCCCTTCACTCACTCAAGTTACCAGCCATTCAGAACTTCTACTAGCCATATATATAATAACACATACAATACATATACAAAATCCTGTCATCCAGCATCTCCTTTTCCTCTTTCATCCTCATCACCATAGATGTGTTTTAGGAGGACAGATCAATACAGCACAGAGAACATTAAAAAAATGTAGAATGTTGGAAAATAATGTCTTTTCTGTTCACCAAATGCTTTTCATCATTTATCTCCTTCCCCTGGGCAATATCTTCCGGAAATTTAACATTCAATTCCACTGTTATGCTGATGACACACAGCTCTACCTCTCGACCAAACCCTCGTCCACTCTCCCGCCCACCAAATAAAAACCTGGTTTACCCAAACCTTCCTCAAATTAAATCTGAGGTTTTCCTCATTGGCACTAAATCTACTTTATTCAAAACCGACAGTTTTTCTCTCAATATTGAGTACTCCTCCGTTTCACCCTCCCCCATGTTAAGAGTCTGGGTGTCATCCTTGACAGCACATTATCTTTTCAATCGCACATTAATAACATTACCCGGTCTGCCTACTTCCATCTACGAAACATCAATCGCCTCTGCCCCTCCCTTACCCCCCACACTGCCGACATCCCAATCGCCTCCGCCCCTCCCTTACCCCCCACACTGCCACCGTCCCAATCGCCTCCGTCCCTGCCTTACCCCCCACACTGCCACCGTCCCAATCGCCTCCGTCCTTGCCTTACCCCCCACACTGCCACCGTCCCAATCGCCTCCGCCCCTGCCTTACCCCCCACACTGCCACCGTCCCAATCGCCTCCGCCCCTGCCTTACCCCCCACACTGCCGACATCCCAATCGCCTCCGTCCCTGCCTTACCCCCCACACTGCCACCATCCCAATCGCCTCCGCCCTTGCCTTACCCCCCACACTGCCGACATCCCAATCGCCTCCGCCCCTGCCTTACCCCCCACACTGCCACCGTCCCAATCGCCTCCGCCCCTGCCTTACCCCCCACACTGCCGACATCCCAATCGCCTCTGCCCCTGCCTTACCCCCCACACTGCCACCATCCCAATCGCCTCTGCCCCTGCCTTACCCCCCACACTGCCGACATCCCAATCGCCTCTGCCCCTGCCTTACCCCCCACACTGCCACCGTCCCAATCGCCTCCGCCCTGGCCTTACCTCCACACTGCCGACATCCCAACCCGCCTCCGCCCCTCCCTTACCCCCACACTGCCGACATCCCAATCGCCTCCGCCCCTGCCTTACCCCCCACACTGCCGACATCCCAATCGCCTCCGCCCTGGCCTTACCTCCACACTGCCGACATCCCAACCCGCCTCTGCCCCTCCCTTACCCCCACACTGCCACCATCCCAATCGCCTCTGCCCCTGCCTTACCCCCCACACTGCCACCATCCCAATCGCCTCCGCCCTTGCCTTACCCCCCACACTGCCGACATCCCAATCGCCTCCGCCCCTGCCTTACCCCCCACACTGCCACCGTCCCAATCGCCTCCGCCCCTGCCTTACCCCCCACACTGCCGACATCCCAATCGCCTCTGCCCCTGCCTTACCCCCCACACTGCCACCATCCCAATCGCCTCTGCCCCTGCCTTACCCCCCACACTGCCGACATCCCAATCGCCTCTGCCCCTGCCTTACCCCCCACACTGCCACCGTCCCAATCGCCTCCGCCCTGGCCTTACCTCCACACTGCCGACATCCCAACCCGCCTCCGCCCCTCCCTTACCCCCACACTGCCGACATCCCAATCGCCTCCGTCCCTGCCTTACCCCCCACACTGCCACCGTCCCAATCGCCTCCGTCCTTGCCTTACCCCCCACACTGCCACCGTCCCAATCGCCTCCGCCCCTGCCTTACCCCCCACACTGCCACCGTCCCAATCGCCTCCGCCCCTGCCTTACCCCCCACACTGCCGACATCCCAATCGCCTCTGCCCCTGCCTTACCCCCCACACTGCCACCATCCCAATCGCCTCTGCCCCTGCCTTACCCCCCACACTGCCACCATCCCAATCGCCTCCGCCCTTGCCTTACCCCCCACACTGCCGACATCCCAATCGCCTCCGCCCCTGCCTTACCCCCCACACTGCCACCGTCCCAATCGCCTCCGCCCCTGCCTTACCCCCCACACTGCCGACATCCCAATCGCCTCTGCCCCTGCCTTACCCCCCACACTGCCACCATCCCAATCGCCTCTGCCCCTGCCTTACCCCCCACACTGCCGACATCCCAATCGCCTCTGCCCCTGCCTTACCCCCCACACTGCCACCGTCCCAATCGCCTCCGCCCTGGCCTTACCTCCACACTGCCGACATCCCAACCCGCCTCCGCCCCTCCCTTACCCCCACACTGCCGACATCCCAATCGCCTCCGCCCCTGCCTTACCCCCCACACTGCCGACATCCCAATCGCCTCCGCCCTGGCCTTACCTCCACACTGCCGACATCCCAACCCGCCTCTGCCCCTCCCTTACCCCCACACTGCCACCATCCCAATCGCCTCTGCCCCTGCCTTACCCCCCACACTGCCACCATCCCAATCGCCTCCGCCCTTGCCTTACCCCCCACACTGCCGACATCCCAATCGCCTCCGCCCCTGCCTTACCCCCCACACTGCCACCGTCCCAATCGCCTCCGCCCCTGCCTTACCCCCCACACTGCCGACATCCCAATCGCCTCTGCCCCTGCCTTACCCCCCACACTGCCACCATCCCAATCGCCTCTGCCCCTGCCTTACCCCCCACACTGCCGACATCCCAATCGCCTCTGCCCCTGCCTTACCCCCCACACTGCCACCGTCCCAATCGCCTCCGCCCTGGCCTTACCTCCACACTGCCGACATCCCAACCCGCCTCCGCCCCTCCCTTACCCCCACACTGCCGACATCCCAATCGCCTCCGTCCCTGCCTTACCCCCCACACTGCCACCGTCCCAATCGCCTCCGTCCTTGCCTTACCCCCCACACTGCCACCGTCCCAATCGCCTCCGCCCCTGCCTTACCCCCCACACTGCCACCGTCCCAATCGCCTCCGCCCCTGCCTTACCCCCCACACTGCCGACATCCCAATCGCCTCTGCCCCTGCCTTACCCCCCACACTGCCACCATCCCAATCGCCTCTGCCCCTGCCTTACCCCCCACACTGCCACCATCCCAATCGCCTCCGCCCTTGCCTTACCCCCCACACTGCCGACATCCCAATCGCCTCCGCCCCTGCCTTACCCCCCACACTGCCACCGTCCCAATCGCCTCCGCCCCTGCCTTACCCCCCACACTGCCGACATCCCAATCGCCTCTGCCCCTGCCTTACCCCCCACACTGCCACCATCCCAATCGCCTCTGCCCCTGCCTTACCCCCCACACTGCCACCGTCCCAATCGCCTCCGCCCTGGCCTTACCTCCACACTGCCGACATCCCAACCCGCCTCCGCCCCTCCCTTACCCCCACACTGCCGACATCCCAATCGCCTCCGCCCCTGCCTTACCCCCCACACTGCCGACATCCCAATCGCCTCCGCCCTGGCCTTACCTCCACACTGCCGACATCCCAACCCGCCTCTGCCCCTCCCTTACCCCCACACTGCCACCATCCCAATCGCCTCTGCCCCTGCCTTACCCCCCACACTGCCACCATCCCAATCGCCTCCGCCCTTGCCTTACCCCCCACACTGCCGACATCCCAATCGCCTCCGCCCCTGCCTTACCCCCCACACTGCCACCGTCCCAATCGCCTCCGCCCCTGCCTTACCCCCCACACTGCCGACATCCCAATCGCCTCTGCCCCTGCCTTACCCCCCACACTGCCACCATCCCAATCGCCTCTGCCCCTGCCTTACCCCCCACACTGCCGACATCCCAATCGCCTCTGCCCCTGCCTTACCCCCCACACTGCCACCGTCCCAATCGCCTCCGCCCTGGCCTTACCTCCACACTGCCGACATCCCAACCCGCCTCCGCCCCTCCCTTACCCCCACACTGCCGACATCCCAATCGCCTCCGCTCTTGCCTTACCCCCCACACTGCCGACATCCCAATCGCCTCCGCCCTGGCCTTACCTCCACACTGCCGACATCCCAACCCGCCTCTGCCCCTCCCTTAACCCCACACTGCCACCATCCGAATCGCCTCCGCCCTTGCCTTACCCCCCACACTGCCGACATCCCAACCCGCCTCCGCCCCTGCCTTACCCCCACACTGCCACCGTCCCAATCGCCTCCGCCCCTGCCTTACCCCCCACACTGCCGACATCCCAATCGCCTCTGCCCCTGCCTTACCCCCCACACTGCCACCATCCCAATCGCCTCTGCCCCTGCCTTACCCCCCACACTGCCACCATCCCAATCGCCTCCGCCCTTGCCTTACCCCCCACACTGCCGACATCCCAATCGCCTCCGCCCCTGCCTTACCCCCCACACTGCCACCATCCCAATCGCCTCCGCCCCTGCCTTACCCCCCACACTGCCACCATCCCAATCGCCTCCGCCCTTGCCTTACCCCCCACACTGCCGACATCCCAATCGCCTCTGCCCCTGCCTTACCCCCCACACTGCCACCATCCCAATCGCCTCTGCCCCTGCCTTACCCCCCACACTGCCGACATCCCAATCGCCTCTGCCCCTGCCTTACCCCCCACACTGCCACCGTCCCAATCGCCTCCGCCCTGGCCTTACCTCCACACTGCCGACATCCCAACCCGCCTCCGCCCCTCCCTTACCCCCACACTGCCGACATCCCAATCGCCTCCGCCCCTGCCTTACCCCCCACACTGCCGACATCCCAATCGCCTCCGCCCTGGCCTTACCTCCACACTGCCGACATCCCAACCCGCCTCTGCCCCTCCCTTACCCCCACACTGCCACCATCCCAATCGCCTCTGCCCCTGCCTTACCCCCCACACTGCCGACATCCCAATCGCCTCTGCCCCTGCCTTACCCCCCACACTGCCACCGTCCCAATCGCCTCTGCCCCTGCCTTACCCCCCACACTGCCACCGTCCCAATCGCCTCTGCCCCTGCCTTACCCCCCACACTGCCACCGTCCCAATCGCCTCCGCCCTGGCCTTACCTCCACACTGCCGACATCCCAACCCGCCTCCGCCCCTCCCTTACCCCCACACTGCCGACATCCCAATCGCCTCCGCCCCTCCCTTACCCCCCACACTGCCACCATCCCAATCGCCTCTGCCCCTGCCTTACCCCCCACACTGCCACCGTCCCAATCGCCTCCGCCCTGGCCTTACCTCCACACTGCCGACATCCCAACCCGCCTCCGCCCCTCCCTTACCCCCACACTGCCGACATCCCAATCGCCTCCGCCCCTGCCTTACCCCCCACACTGCCGACATCCCAACCGCCTCCGCCCCTCCCTTACCCCCCACACTGCCGACATCCCAACCGCCTCCGCCCCTCCCTTACCCCCCACACTGCCGACATCCCAATCGCCTCCGCCCCTCCCTTACCCCCCACACTGCCACCGTCCCAATCGCCTCCGCCCCTCCCTTACCTCCACACTGCCACCGTCCCAATCGCCTCCGCCCCTCCCTTACCTCCACACTGCCGACATCCCAACCCGCCTCCGCCCCTCCCTTACCCCCCACACTGCCGACATCCCAATCGCCTCCGCCCCTCCCTTACCTCCACACTGCCACCGTCCCAATCGCCTCCGCCCCTCCCTTACCCCCCACACTGCCGACATCCCAACCGCCTCCGTCCCTGCCTTACCCCCCACACTGCCGACATCCCAACCCGCCTCCGCCCCTCCCTTACCCCCCACACTGCCACCGTCCCAACCCGCCTCCGCCCCTCCCTTACCCCCCACACTGCCGACATCCCAATCGTCTCCGTCCCTGCCTTACTCCCCACACTGCTGACATCCCAATCGCCTCCGCCCCTCCCTTACCTCCACACTGCCACCGTCCCAAGTATTTGTGCTAAATCTGTGCAAATTTGGCTTACACAAACTTCCCCAGCAAAGTGAGTAAATGTAATAAGTAACATGGCAAACTGGCTCGTGATTTGACTGTTACCCGCCACAGTTGATCTTCACCCGGATTTGGGGGGTTGGCGGGTGTTCATTTCAAACCCTGGTCACATGTGTGATGAACTGAGCGCTAATGCTCAGACGTGTTGTGTGTGTGTGTGTGCAGTCTGTGTGGAGTGATCCCGGCGCTGAGCAGCGTTCTCCTGCCCAGGATGAACCCGTTTGTGCTGATCAACCTCGCCGGAGCCTTCGCTCTGGGCATCACCTACATGCTCATCGAGATCAGGTGAGTGTGTGTGTGTGTGTGTGTGGGGGGGGGGGGTCTCGATCAGGTGAGGAGACGGTCTTGCATGAGGACACACGTGTGTAGTCTCAAACCCTAAAGAAGAGCGCTCCTCCTGCACTATACTGTACTGAAGCATTCATCTCTGTTATGAGTCTGTTTATTGCTATAACATTTGGGCTGATAATATTGATATCTCGATTTTATTAAAATTCTCATTTTGATGAACCCATAACGATTCTTAAATCCCAATAATAGCGCACATGCCATCCCATAATCTCAGCAATCTTTGATACTGTTGATATGAATCAAAGTCTCAGCTCTCAAATCCTATCGGTTTCATCAGTAAATTCAGTCAGTACAGACATGCACTAATTACACATTCATTATATCTTTACCTGTTCTTCAATATTTAATGCCGAGTATAAACGTATTACAAAAACTGTCTTGTGTGTGGTAAATGTTAGTCTTCAGATCAGCTGTAATATTACAGTAATGCAGCGACTGACAGGATTCCTGTAGAGTTACAGCTTCAGTTCAGAGATTACTGGAGAAAAACACTCTTCCTGATACATCTAAATCAATCCATATCCAATCAAATTGAATTGAATTACAAGTTTGTGAATTTAAATCAAATAGAATCGTGAAATTTGTCAACACCCAGCCTAGCTCTGTACTCCAACAACAACAGGTGTTTTTACTACTTATATGTGCATTATATTGAGCCTGGCTCTCGCTGTGAATGTGCTTCTTCTGTAAACATCTGTACTGCGGCTCTGATCACCTGAAGGGTGTCGTCAGTGTGTCACGTGATGATCTTGTGTGGTTGTTGTGCAGTAACTATCACGCGATGGACACCGCGTCTGCCGTGGCCATCGCCCTCATGACCTTCGGCACCATGTACCCGATGAGTGTGTACAGCGGGAAGGTGCTGCTGCAGGTGTGTGTGATCACGTGTGTGTACTGAGCCTGTGTGATGCGCAGACTTCACACACTCACGGCTGTCCTCTCTTCTTTCAGACCACCCCGTCTCACGTCATCGGGCAGCTGGATAAACTGCTCCGAGAGGTCAGTCCTTCATCAGATCTGCACTATATTGCCAAACGTATTGGGACTCCCCTCCAAATCATTGAGTTCAGGTGTTCCAGTCCCACAGTTTATAACATGCAGACGCTTCTACACACATTTGTTAAAGAATGGTGCTTGCCTGACTGCATTGTGCCAAGTGTAAAGTTTGGTGGAGGGGGGATTATGGCGTGGGGTTGTTTGGTGGAGGGGGGATTATGGCGTGGGGTTGTTTGGTGGATGAATTAGAGACTGATGATGCGTTCACACCGGATGCGAATAGCGCGTCAGGCACGAGTGATTTCAATGTTAAGTCAATGCAAAGACGCGTTATGCGCCTAAAAAATTCCTGCGGCGCGAATGAGGCGTAGAGTGCGGCGCGGTAGACGTGAATACGGCGCGAATGGCGTGAATTGAACGTCAGGCACGTTAAGCGTGAATGATTTTATGTAGTGCTTTCTGTGGATTCACGCGTTTGACACGAATTCGCGTCTGCCGCCCGAGTTGAAAAATCTGAACTTCTGCGTCAATTCGCGCCGCGTTAACCAATCAGGAGCCTGCTTCAGCTGTCACATGGTGAAGTGACGTGATAAACGGGGGAAGGCCCGATTTTCAGATTATAATGTCATTTTAAATGTTTGGCCTCAATAAATTATTTTGTAATGACTAAATGCTCGCGTGAAAGAAGGAATGACATTGTTCAGATGTTAACTATGAATGTGACACTGAACACTTGCAGTCGTAGGCTACATTTCTGAATGAGATGAAGAAAAACTCGCATAACGTTAAAGAAGTCGTTTGACCGACGTTATAACGAGTCATTCATGTATTTTAACTTGATATGTTTCATATAATAGAACCGAAGCTATAGATTGTATATAGAAGCTAAAGAAACATGTCTGGTTGACCAGCGGCAGACGTCAGGAGCACTAGCCGAGGTGCGGCGGCTCCAGCGGGTTACATGAACGCTGATCGCCGCTGATCGCCTGGATCTCACAACTCCGAAACGTCAGATCAAATGTTTTAAATAGGCGCTATCTTTATAAACAAACCACAGATTTGAGCTTTAAACAACTACATTCTCGACTGAACAACTCTTAAAACTACATTTCGTGACACAATAACAGTAGTATTTTTACATTTCCCGCCTAGCACTTGCCTCTCCCAGAAGAAGCGGATTTCGCCTCGGAATGCGAATGCATTCAAAATGTTCAAGCGTCAAACTAGACGCGGCAGGCGCGAATTTGACGCGCTATTCGCGTCGGGTGTGAACGCACAGTGAGAGCTTCTCGTCCAACACCAGTGCCGGACCTCACTAATGCACTTCTAGAAGAATGGTCAAACATTCCCATAAACACTCCTAACCCTTGTGGAAAGCCTTCCCAGAAGAGCTGAAGCTGATATTGCTGCAACGGGTCCATATTAAACCCTGCGGATCAGGAATGGGATGTCATTAAAGTTCATGTGCATGTAAAGCAGACGTCCCAGAACTTTTGGCAATATAGTGTACCTCGTGCCTTACGCCGCCAGCGCTCTCCTCTTCATCACTCGTTCCTGATGTTTTTCAGGTGTCCACGCTGGATGGAGTTCTTGAAGTCAGAAATGAACACTTCTGGACCATTGGCTTCGGCTCTTTGGTGTGTAGACTTTCTTTCTAACTGATGATGTCTAGCTCATGTGCTGCTAATGATCTCTGAAATCATGCTGGCTTGACCAAGGCTGTGTACAATCTTGTGTTATGGCCATTTTTACACAAGTTTACCTAATTTTGGCTTTCAGTTATCAGTCTGTTTATTGCTATAAATCTGCATTTGGGTTGATGATCATTTAATAATATAAATGATCATTCTGATGAAACCATATCGATTCTTAAATCCTGATAATAGCGTGCTGTTGATATGAATCAAAGTCTCAGCTCTCAAATCCTGTCAGTTTCATCAGTAAATTCAGTCAGTAACGGTGTGTTTAATGTGTGTGACAGAAGAACCGATCATCTCTTCCTCTTTACTACTAGTTACAGCAGCAAATAAACAATTTTACCTAATTTGGCGTTTCGGGGTCAAAAAGTGACCGGCCTTTTAAATAGCTTATAAATCTCTCATTATGCTTTATTATCACCAAATATTGGATTCAATCTCTCTGTGAACTTGTTTTCTTTCCTTTAAACAGGTTTTTATTGGTTTATAGTTGATGGATTATAGTTTGCGCACTTTCAGTGTTTATAAGTTCAATAAGCTGTAGTGAACGTGTTTTCACTCAAGCGCTGAGGTGCATGAGCTCAGATCAAACACACATGTTCTGTCCACTGAATATCCTGATAGTTCTCGCGGTTGAACCACTGAGAAAGTAATTTACATACGGCCTAATATGATGCCAAAAAGCAAGACTGATTGCCTCTTGATTAACTGCTAGTTGGTCATACTAGTGACCGCAGATCTCTCAGCTCTTCAGCAAACTCACATAAGCCTCCGGATAGATCCTGCAGTCAATCATTGTATCACCAGAATGACATATTTAAAAGTTTTTTCCTTAAAAAAATTCTTAATGCCTTAAAATATCTTCAATGTAACTCGACACCCTTGCCTCATTTAGTATGCGTGGTTCTATGAATATGCAAATGAGCCCCGCCTCCACTCACTCACTCAGAGATCCACTGGTTGACGATCACACGTTGATCTGATTGGTCAAGGTAGTGTGTGACGTCAGAAACACCAGCGATTTCAAACCGTGTTTTTGAGACTGTCTTTGGTTCACTGCAGTTTTAAGCAGAAAATACTCAGCAATGCTGTCCACTTATGAACTTACACATGGTTTAGCTCATTAATAGACGACATTAAAAGCTGGATTTTCTATAACTCACACTGTTTTTGCACAGGCTGGTTCCGTCCACGTCCGCATCCGCCGGGACGCCGATGAGCAAATGGTTTTGGCTCACGTGACGAACCGCTTGAGCGCGCTAGTCTCCACGCTAACCGTCCAGATCTTCAAGGACGAGTGGATCCGCCCGTCTCTGAGTTCTGGCGCCGGATCGCTCAGTCTGTCGGAGTACGTGTCTTCAGCCGCGGTGTCCGAGCTGAACCCGGTCACGTCCACGCCTGCCAAACCCAGCAGCCCTCCCCCCGAGTTCTCCTTCAACACGCCGGGCCGGCACGTGCAGCCGCTGGTGTTCCCGGCCCAACCGCACCGGCTGCCGTACGGCGCGCTGAGCCAGGGCCTCCAGGGGCCCGGGGTCCGGCTGGGCTTCGGCCTCGGCCCTCAGGGGTACAGGACTCTGAACACTGCGGGAATACACAGATACGGGAGCCTTCCCAACACACACACTGACCAAAAGAGACCCTGAGCTGCTCACACACTTCTAAACCCTGAGTATTTATTGTTACGGGACCAGTAGCTACGGTTTTATTGCAATGGATGTTTTATCTGTATTGTTTATTTGTATTAAACTGCTATCAGACATCTTGTTTTTCCCCAGTGTCCTCATTATGAAAGGCCATTCCTTCACACAAGCTTTGTCTCCATCCAAAGTTGTGAATTTAACATCTGCGGATAAAGCGGTGTTTCCCATGTGTTCAAGAGAAGAACATCATCACTTCCTGGGGAAAGTCCTCGTTTCTTCATCCAGGGTTCTTTAACCAGGGTTCGTACAAGGGGCTTGAATTAGATTTTCTGATATTGAAGTCACAATAAACGAAACGCAATAATCGCTGTCGTGTTCTCTGGCGTTCGGATGCTGGTGTTCGGGAACACACTCCTGTGAGGCGCTTCTGGGATTAAACCACATCGTTCTGATCACACACTTTGAGTTTCAGAAACACCACACCAACATTAGAGACGCCGCGGTACCATTGGTCCACTGGTTACTCCAGTTATCCAATCACAGCTGACGCTGAGGTAAAGTCACATGAGTGTTTGTTGAGGGATTTAATGTGTTTTCATGGAGTTTATGTGCATGTCTGTCTTTATATCAGATAAAAAAATGATCCGCCTCAATTTAGCACTTTTTTTTTTTTTATGCGCATCTTGGCGTTTCCATTCAGCAATTTTTAATGTGATATCCCAACATGTGCATATAAATATGTGGATGGAAACAGCTGGAGGCCGTACAGAGATGATTTAATCACTGTCAGTGTGAACGCGGTTCCAACACACCGGCCCCTGAAGGCCTCCGGGAACTGCTCCGGTTGTGTGTGATCCGGGTTGGATCTTCCACTAATGCCAACATAATGTTCGAGTCTATTTAAAAGGATGTTGTGGTCAATGGTGTCAAATGCAGCACTAAGATCCAGTAATACTAATAGAGAGATACAACCACGATCAGATGATAAGAGCAAATCATTTGTGACTCTAACGAGAGCGGTCTCGGTACTATGGTACGGTCTAAATCCGGACTGAAAATCCTCGCAGATATCATTTCTTTCAAGAAAAGAACACAGTTGTGAGGATACTGCTTTTTCTAATATCTTTGACAGAAAAGGCAGATTAGAGATCGGCCTGTAATTGACTAGTTTTGTAGGATCAAGTTGCTGTTTTTTAACAAGCGGTTTAATCATAGCTAGCTTAAAGGTTTTTGGTACGTATCCTAGAGACAAAGATGAATTAATGATATTAAGAAGAGGATCTATGACATCTGGAAGCATCTCTTTCAGCAGCTTAGTCGGTATAGGGTCTAACATGCACGTTGTCGATTTAGATGATTTGACGAGTTTGCAAAATTCTTCCTCTCCTATAGCAATGAATGAATCAAATTTTCCCTCAGAGAGACTACAATGCACTTCCTGATGCGATACTGTATTAGACGGTTGCATAGTTATAATTTTGTCCCTGATATTATCTATCTTATAAGTGAAGAAGTTCATAAAGTCATTACTGCTGTGTTGCTTGGAAACTTCTGGGCTTGAAGCTTTCTTTTTCGTTAGTTTAGCCACTGTTTCAAATAAATACCTAGGATTATGTTTGTTATCTTCTAATAGGGTTGAAAAATAAGCAGATCTAGCAGCTTTTAAAGCCTCTCTGTAAGCAATCGAGCTCTCCTTCCATGAAATCCGAAACACCTCTAGTTTTGTTTTCTTCCAGTTGCGCTCCATTTTTCTGGCTGCTCTCTTAAGGGCCTGAGTGTGTGTGTGTGTGTGTGTGTGTGTGTGTGTGTGTGTGTGTGTGTGTGTGTGTGTGTGTGTGTGTGTGTGTGTGTGTGTGTGTGTGTGTGTGTGTGTGTGTGTGTGTGTGTGTGTGTGTGTGTGTGTGTGTGTGTGTGTGTGTGTGTGTGTGTGTGTGTGTGTGTGTGTGTGTGTGTGTGTGTGTGTGTGTGTGTGTGTGTGTGTGTGTGTGTGTGTGTGTGTGCTCGTTGTGCCACGGCGCTGGCCTATGTTCTTTAATCTTCTTTAAGCGCAGCGGAGCAACTGTGTCTAAAGTTCTGGAAAAGAGAGTTAAAAGTTTCTGTTGCAATATCAAGTTCTTCTAAGCTATCCGGGATGCTGAGATGATGAAACTGATTAGGAAGATTATTGATAAAGCAATCTTTAGTGGCAGAAGTGATCGGTCTAACATATTTATAACACGGAGTCGGCTTTGCAGCCTTGGCTAAATGTAATTTACACGAGACTAGATAATGATCTGAGATGTCATCGCTCTGCTGCAGTATTTCAACGGCATCAACATCTATTCCATGTGATAGTATTAGATCTAGAGTATGATTACGGCAATGAGTCGGTCCTGACACGTGTTGTCTAACTCCAACTGAGTTTATAATGTCTTTAAATGCCAATCCTAATGCATCTTCTTCATTATCTATGTGTATATTAAAATCACCAACAATTAGTACTTTATCTGCAGCCAATACTAATCCTGATTTAAAGTCCGCAAATTCTTATAATGATAAAGTCTGTATGGTGCCCTGGTGGCCTGTGTACAGTAGCCAGCAGAATTTTCAAACGTGATTTATCGTTTACACTATATATTTTTACATTAAGCACCAACACTTCAAAAGAATTATATTTGAAACTAGATTTCTTAGTAATTTGGTAAATATTACTATAAATTACAGCAACACCTCCTCCTTTGCGTGTCGACGAGGTTCATGTTTATAACCGTAATCAGTAGAGCGCAGCGGTGTGTTCTCAGGACTCTTGTGTTCGGAGTGTGACGGGTTTGATCCTGAGAGAGCCTGACACATTCCCTCAACGGTCACTGAGGTCAGATCTGTTGCTCTGTATTTTTCGATCTTTGTAATCAGTGTATGAAGCTGTAGAGATAAGAGAGGGATTTACTTCTTATAGACTGTAGTAAAGCTGTGCTTCAGTTTCCCAGCATGCTTTAGTGTTTCCAGAGCGTATCGTGCAGAGACCCCTTCTTCCACTTCAGAGGCGACATGAGACTCACACTTCCTGACAGAGTTTCCCTTCCACACCATTACCTCATCTAGAAAGAGTGTGTGTGTGTGTGTGTGTGTACTAACATTTACATCGGTGTGGGTTCCCATCGGTGGGAGCACATCCACCTAAGGAGGTCCAAAATCGGAGTGGGGCCCAAAATGGTGGACCCCACTTCGATTTCAATTAAAATAGGCTCAGCAGCCTCCCCTGATCCTACCATTGCTTTTTTTTCCATCTCTAAAAAGTGGCCCGTAAGGTAGCAAAAAGTGGGTAAGTGTGTGAAGGTGTGTATCGTCGAGCCTTTTTGTACCGGAAGTCAGGATATACACTTCCCGCGAAATCGAATACACACCGCGGGAATCTGAAACCTTTGGCCAATGAAATTACTGCACTGTACAATCAGCCGCGAATGTAAGGAAAACCGCGGATATTGCACAAGAAGAAGAAGTAGAAGAAGAAGACTTAAACGATAGAAGATTGAAGACAGAAGAAGACGGAAGAAGAGTGGTATTTTACAAATACCGACCTCTGCATGCAACAGGTAAGCTAGGCATGGTTTTCATTGTGAGTTTATTTTGGCGTTACAGTATATCGTGATTTTTGCTACCTCTTTTGGCTGCCATGTAGCTAACGTTAGCGACATAATATTACTATTAGCAGTTGGCTTAACCTAATAACATGTCACCACGGACATGACAGCGGGGCAGAGACGGGGTGCAGTGAAGTCGTGTCGTTAAAAGTGGAGTTGGTTGTGAATTGTGAGGTTTTTATGGTGAGTTCATATTTTGGCGTTATATCGTGATGTTTGCTACCTCGTTTAGCTGCCATGTAGCTAACGTTAGCGTCATAATATTACTATTAGCAGTTGGCTTAACCTAATAACGTCACCACGGACATGACTGCGGGGCAGAGACGGGGTGCAGTGAAGTCGTGTCGTTAAAGGTGGAATCGGTTGTGAATTGTGAGCAAGACAGGGCAGGACTCGCTGATGGAGGTTAGCCAGAAGCTAACGCGCAGGACTGAAGCTACGGTGCCAAAATGCAGTCGTACAGAACATTTAGACGTCACGTCATTGACCCATATATATATATATATATAAACACATTTTTTAACAAATAAAAACACATTCTTAGCAGGACAGTTGAGAGAAAATAATAGAAAAGACCGCCTTCAAGTTTTTCCAAATTTACATTGCAATTACAGCAATATAGCTGTAGCAATTCAGTTGTGGATGTTTTGGTCACATAATTTTTCAATAAAATGCGCAAAGTATTTAGTGAAAAATCTTTCCTGTTCTCAGTTGTCCATGTCCGTGACAATGTGAAGTGATGCTTGCCATTTTAGCATCTTATCTCAACTTAATTTTATGTAAGGGTCAATGACGTATGAGGATTTTTGACATTATTATTTTTAGTATTTTAAAATTGGCCTGTCGAAAATCCTTATACGTCATTGACCCATATATATATATATATATATATATATATATATATATATATATATATATATATATATTTCTGCAACTGCGGGCACTTTTATGTCCCAGCAGTGAAATTTTTTATTTATGTTAAAATTTGTCATATGATGCTTTATAAATATATGCAGAGTGCCAATACACACCTTGACAAAAAATAGAATAACTGATTAATGTGATTTAATATAATATTATGAAGCATTTATAGCTCAAAACACCATTTTTGTTAACGTCCCACACCTGTGGTCTCAATGTTAAGATACATAAAATAAGCTAATTTAATGTCTTTACCGCAGCAAATTTAGGTGTTGCGGTAAAGACCTTGTGTTGCGGTAGAGACAAATTAAAGGTTTACTGTATATTCAATTACAAATATTCAGTATATTATTAGTACTGAAGTATATATTATATATTAGTATATATATAAACATGCCATTGTTGAACCCTAGATGAGACTTATTTTTATAGAAGTTTAGAAAGAAAAATGTATAAAATGAACGTTATTGTAAGGACACTTTTTAAGAAGATGACCTGAAAAACATAAAAAATAAACATGTTCCGGATTAAATTCTTAATGACTACATTCAATTTTGTGTACATTTTTATATGTATTACAGACTATGATGATTCAAATTGAAATTCATAGAGGTTGATTTTTTTTAAAATTGGGATAGTCAAAAGTGCCCATAGTTGCAGAAACACCCATATATATAACACATTTTTAACAAATAAAAACACATTCTTAAATTTCAGAACATCTCACTGTGACTGATCAACTGATCGACAAATGTAGCAAGATGTGAAACCTTAGCTTGTTTAGACTGAATACTTCTAAGGGAAGTTTTCACCTAGCTTTTTGTCTGGGTGGTACCGGCCTACCCTGGACCCCCCCAAAACCATCCATGCGTGTATGTATGAGGAAGGATGTGATGCTGCATATGTCAGTCAATGGTCATGTGGCAACGCCGCCATGCTGCTGTACCAGAAGTTAGGTTTGACAGCCCTAGTTTAAATTGATTACTGAGTGTCTGTGCAGCACAACATGGTTATCATCTAACAAGTTAACTTCTCGGCTTCAACAGGCTCGGTCAGCTTTCAGTGTGCACATTTCAGAATTTGCATATTTCATTAGCCCGTGTTTGATGTTAAACAATGTGCATCCTGCAATAGCAAAGCTCAGTACACAGCTGTTGCAGCGTCTATGTGTTTGTATTAATGTCTGTTTATTTATTTATTTTACATAATAGATTTTTTTTGTGACTTGCTATTTTTCAAAAACCTTTTTGTGAGATTTGCCTTGACTAAGTACGAATTACAATTATTTTCACAGAGCCATTATGTCCGCAAGAAGGAGGAGAAAGAAGCCTATAGACGATGCAAAGACATACATTCTGTCTTGCACTGACAAGGATGGGTTTATGCAGAGATTCATTGACACTTACAAAGGTAAGTTGCAGAAGATTTTTTTTTTTTTTTTGCCTTTGTCAAAGACAGACAGTGATCGAAGTGAGTGTGATACTTTACAGCCCAGGCAAGATTGTCAGAATATTCTACTGAAGTGTCCAGAGAAGTAGAGCCTATTGCTGTGGTAGACTAGCTGCAGTTTAGAGTTTAAGGCAAATTTTCATCTTGATTGATCCCAAATAAGTGACATGGAAAGGAAAGGGCGAAGTTAATAGGGATAAAACATCTGCATTATAAACCATTAAAAGTAGATGTTATCATTCACATGTATGAATTTCAGTTCTTTTCTTGTTGTTTCCCTTGGCCTGTTGGGTCTTATTTTTCATTTACTGAGCTCCTAAGGTTTTTGAAAAGCATTCGTTTTGATTTTTAAAATGATGCAGGAACCATGAAGTAGCACTTTCTTCTTCTCTGTTTCTGCTTCAGCATACAGTTTTTTCCTCACAGTCTCTGGGTGTCAAACCCCAATTATTACAAATTTGTAATTAATAAAGTTATTGCACTTGAGAATCCGAATTTCAATGCACCTTTCGTTCACTGCAACTTAAAGTCCCACTCCGATCATCTTTTGAGCTATTTTAAAGTGTTCTCAGTGGTCTTTAAATTATGATTATGCAGTTTTTAGCCCAAATCAAAAAACATGTGCTCTTTTCCAGGACTTTGCTTCTGCAGAGCGGCAGTAGCTCATTAGCAATTCGCCTCTGCGTTGTGGGCGGAGCCAGCGCTGCGGTAAATTATGAAAGCTAATACCAATATCTCTCTTCTTAGCACTGCATCCCACTAAAGCACACAGGTGTTGATCCGCCATCGTCTTCTCTACTCCTCAGAACCTGAGTGGAGTGGGGCAGGAGCTTTTGGCCCCCCCCCCAGAGTTATTACATCACAACTCCAGTCTGTTTTAGGCTGCCTTATAGTGACTGCCATTGGTTCACAGCCATTTGAATGCAGAAATACTCAAAAATGCAATTTTGGGCTTAATTTTCTAAAGATATGTCCTCTAGCTTTAGAAAAATGCCACAAGAACATGTTAACAACACGAAAAACATGATTTTCATCGGAGTGGGTCTTTAAAGCTCATTTGCACAATACATTATTTAACCAGTCTCTCTATTTGTTGTATATACGTTTATTATATTGCTTTTCTGTGTCCTATATTTATTTTGTAAATCAGGATTACTTTCTGTTTTTTATATTGCTATTTAATATTTAGTTTCATGCCTTGCTGCGGCTACAATGTAATTTTCCAGTTTTGGATCAATATAGTACATCTGTCTGTCTGTCTATGTCAAAAGTCTGAGTTGCATGATGTTCTTACGCTTCACTGGTGTTACCTGCACTAAATGGTACACGGCACTCTCAGTTTAAAGGAGTCATAACCTAGTATTACCTTGGATACCCACGCTCTATTATAGTCTTTTCAGGCTCTTCTAAAAAAATTAACACAGAGCTCCTCTGACCCTTATTTCTGAAGGCATTATTGTCTCGCGAGATCTGATGCGATATTTTGGCTGTCGTGGACGGTCATTTTAATAATGCAAATGAGGGGCGCGTTGATTGGTGGCAGGAAGGAGGGGGGTTGACACCGCAGGTAACTTCAGCATATCATTCCAAAATGACATCATGGCGCAAGTTGTGAATGAACCCGACCTGGCCGCAACCTACGGGATTCAACCGTAAATGCACGAGCCAGACTCTGAACCTGAGCTGGAAAGGTAAGATGTAGAGTCGATAGAAGTGAGATCAACGTTTGCTATCATGTGGTGTTTTTGCCTTGTTTCACGTTGTGGTTTTTTAGACATTCAAATTTGTGAACGATTCCGGCGTAAAATGATTAGCACAGACACAGACACCTAACGTTAAGCCAGTGGGAGGGGTTGTAGGAACCGCATCATTAAAAATTAATTTAATCCACTGGTCCCTGACAGCTTGGTCCGTTCTTGGGAGAGAAAACACATTTAAGTTACATGTTGATTCTGGCAGTCAACAACAGAGCAACTCACGTGTGCGTAACTACGTTTCTGCATCTTTCGCGACTAAATATGAGGGGGAGAGGGCGGGCTTCCTGCAGCATAGGTCTGCGGTGTCCATATATGGTGTATCCAGAAATTAAAATCTCGTGTTTGAGTGCACGTGGGCTGGTTTACGAACCCTGGGGTAAACAAACGCTTCACTTTTAAATATCAGGTTCCCGGCCAGTGTATAATCGTTAGGCAATCATAACATACATTGATTCTCGTGGAAAAGTGAAAATTACAGGTAATGACTCCTTTAAGGGAACCGAACAGAGCATAGACAGGACCTCAGTAATGCATTAATGTGGATGGGTCTGCATCAAAAAAATTTTTTGGCCACATAAAGTCTGATCAAAAAAGCACTTTACCTGTAGAGTGTGTATCACAACTGGGAGAGTGTTGAGCATTGTCTGCAGGTAATACACTGACTAGACGCAAGAACCTCAACCTCACTTTGAAAATACTGTAGTATCTCTTTTTGAGTCCCAGAATGAAATGTTTAATTATTATATATTATTGTAGGAAGAGGAGTGTTTGCCGCACACCCCATTGAACCCGGGGACTTCGTGTTGGAGTACAGGGGTAAACTCCTCACACAGGAGGAATGCAAGTCAAGAAAATACTCCGAGATTGAAAGCACATTTCTCTTTGACTTTCAGTGGCAGAATCATCACTTATGGTAAACATTGAAAGATGGATGTTTTGTATTGATTTAGAGAAATTATGAGTTAACCCTGAAACAAGGGTTTAATACTTGATGAATGAATGAAGCACAAATACTCTTAAATTCTTTTGAAAATAACTCTTTCAATAAAACTTTTAAAAGAATGTAAAACTATTACCATTTTTCTGATACTTTTCAGCCTGGATGCATCGGAAGAAGATCGATCTCTCGGAAGATTGGTCAATGACAACCCGAAAAATCCAAATTGCGTTATGAAAAAAATCATAGTTGACAACAAACCCCATTTGTGCCTTTTTTCTCTGAAGAAAATAGAAATAGGAGATGAAATTGATTATAACTATGGTGATTCAAAATGGCCTTGGCGCAGTAAGGTGAGTTGGTTAGATGAAGTATAGAGATTTCTTTATTTAAATTTTTTGTTGCAAAAGCAAATTTTGTATTTCTCCAATATTAACCATGTTTCTAATATTACTCTTAACTGTCTATGGAAATGCATTTAATCTTTGATCTGTGATGTGTGTTAAAATGAGTTCTTCTTTATCTGCAATCCAGTTGAAAAAAACCCAAGCTCCAGCCGCAGCAGTAGAGAATGAGACCAGCCCTGTTCCTCAGACGCTAAATGATGGACCAAACCCAGATCAGACCTGCACACAGGTAAAAGTACATTCAAACGCATTCATCTATGCTGACATGTGGTGGTGTTCTATTACTAAAGTGGACCAATGCTTATGTGGCTTTATATTGGCTGTTAAAGGCCAGGTAATGTCACACACACCGGCATGTTTCCAGTCATGTTCTTATGGGGTCCTTCCATCTTCCAAGTACATTTGTTTCTCTAGTCTCTCCTTTACACACTCATGTGTCTGTAGTCTGACCCATGTGGGGCCCTTCCGTCTAGTTCTTACTGTAATTGTTTTTAATGCACTATGGCAACACCTGACATGACCTCAACTGTGATTTTCACATTCGTAATTGTATACTGTATCTGAGCCGTTCGATGTTTTAAAGCAATATTTTGATTTGATCCACTGCAAACTCCTGGAATAGATGTGAGCTGCTTTTTAGTCCATGCTCTCAGTTGAAGTTCAGTGCTGTTTCACCATTAGATGACCTTATTAGTTCCTGTTCGATGTTTTAAAGCATCTTTTTGATTTGAATTTTGATTTTAAATATTTTGATTTGATGCACTGAAAACCCCTGTAATGGTCAATTGGACCATGGACCAATGCTCATGGGGCTTTAAAGTAGTCAGGTGACCTTATTGGGTTGTAAAGGCCAGGTAATGTAACACACACTGGCATCTTTCCAGTACCATTCTTGTGGGGCACCTTTTAATGCATTATGGTAACATCTGTGGAGAAAAAAGAAGAAAATCTGCATACTGGGTTAAAGCTCACAGTTACCTTTTTTATTGACTAAAAAACAAACGTTTCGATCCAAATGGTCTTCCTCAGGCAACTATATGATAGTATTGTAATACTATAGTATAGCTGTACACTGATTTTAACATTTATAATTGTACACTGTCTAAAAGGGCTGATGTTCACATTTCTGGATTTAGATTTTTAGTCAGACCATGCCATGTTTCTTTGGCCAAACTTTCTAATTCCATACTTACTGAATTTTTGTTTATTTTTAGGTATTTACTGTCCAAGGATTTTCACTGGTTGATTATCCAGATAGTGATGAAACTGATGAGGATGGTATGGAAAACGAACCTCCCACCCCACACCTGGATGTTATTATAGGGCAGAATGATATTGGCCCAGATGTTTCAGATCATTTGTACGATTCAGATGAAACTGTTGTGAAAGAAACTTGTGATGAGGCTTCTCCAAGCAACCATTCCAACAATCAATCGGATGATGAACTTGTTCCACCATTGAGACGCACAAAAAGCATTCTGGTAAGCCCCAAAACACATTTTAACAATATAATTAACTTGTTTATGTGATCAATTTTGTGCCACTAGTAAGTGAATTTGAATTATTTTATATTTGAATGGGAATCATTCACTTTGAACCTGAATCGATTGTTTTGAACAATTGCTTTTAAAATCTGAATCTAAATGGACTCATTTGAAATTGAATCTATTGGATTGGCATAAACACCTTTAGGAGTGATGTCCAGAGATCAGCGCTCAGGTGTGTTCTTAAAAAAAAAAAAAAAAAAAAAAAAAAAGACAACGTGCCCAGTGGTGTAGGCTACTGGTCAGCCAGCATACCGGGACAAACCCCGGTAGGCCGACGCTATCACTCCCGGACGCCGCGGCCGGTCTCTGTTGCCAAAATCCGGTCGCGTCCTCCTCCTCGCCTGGTGCATTAATTATCAATTAAATAGAGATCACCAACAATCAATCAGTAATCATTTATTAGAGAGCTCAACTCTTCTTTTCTGACTGATTGCTGATTTTTTATTGATAGGGAGACAATTGTGAGGTGAGGAAGACACTTCGGAAAATTGACTAATCTCTCCCTCTCTCTTGAGTAGTTCCATGTCTACAGGAATGACACCATATCATTATGATGAATCATTTGCTGTGAAGTCATTCAATTTAACAATCAAATGCATGAAAACTGAAACGTTACTCTTTTTTTAATAATTTTGTCAACGTTTACTCCACCTGAAAGGCAGTTTGGACATGGGCCTCAGCAGGTGGATGGAGGGGTAATATTGGTCAATAATTTTCATAGGTGTCTAGCTCACCTGACAACCTCTGAATGGTCTCCCTATCAATTAAAAATACAGCAAAATATCTCCATGTCTCCCTTTTTGCAGATGGACAGAGTACGAGATTTTACCCACAGTCTCTATGATTCAAGTAGCGACGGTGCAGAGGAGACTCCTTTTTTTAAGCCTGAAAGGGATTCAAAGAAGCTGAGAAGAAGGTCTTGCCGTCCCGTAAGTCGGGGGGAAATGGTCCATACACATTTTTCTTAATTTAGTATCCTGAGCCTGTTCAATCAGTATACTCAGGTTTTTTATATTTAATGTTGCAAAAATAGTTATTAAAAGATGTGTGTTTGTTTTTAAAGATTCAGATGAATCTCTTGGAATCGGATGACTCAAACTTAGGTAGCGAAGAGGAGTATATTCCAAATCCCATGGATGAAAGCGCAGAAAGTGATGGCAGTATGGAATTAACCCTGGAAAAGGAAAAAAAGAACAAAGGTGCATCATCCAGTCAGAGCAAGTTTAAGCCCAGAGAGAGAAGAAGTAGATCCTCCCGAGAGAGTGGAAGCGAGTCCTCCAGACAGAGCAAGTCCAAGCCCAGAGAGAGAAGAAGTAGATCCTCCCGAGAGAGTGGAAGCGAGTCCTCCAGACAGAGCAAGTCTAAGCCCAGGGAGAGTGGAAGTAGATCCTCCAGAGAGAGTGGAAGCGAGTCCTCCAGTCAGGGCAAGTCTAAGCCCAGGGAGAGTGGAAGTAGATCCTCCCGAGAGAGTGGAAGCGAGTCCTCCAGTCAGAGCAAGTCTAAGCCCAGGGAGAGTGGAAGTAGATCCTCCCGAGAGAGTGGAAGCAAGTCCTCCAGACAGAGCAAGTCTAAGCCCAGGGAGAGTGGAAGTAGATCCTCCCGAGAGAGTGGAAGCGTGTCCTCCAGACAGAGCAAGTCTAAGCCCAGGGAGAGTGGAAGTAGATCCTCCCGAGAGAGTGGAAGCGTGTCCTCCAGACAGAGCAAGTCTAAGCCCAGGGAGAGTGGAAGTAGATCCTCCCGAGAGAGTGGAAGCAAGTCCTCCAGACAGAGCAAGTCTAAGCCCAGGGAGAGTGGAAGTAGATCCTCCCGAGAGAGTGGAAGCGAGTCCTCCAGACAGAGCAAGTCTAAGCCCAGGGAGAGTGGAAGTAGATCCTCCCGAGAGAGTGGAAGCAAGTCCTCCAGACAGAGCAAGTCTAAGCCCAGGGAGAGTGGAAGTGAATCCTCTAGTCATAGCCAATTTGACTTTAGCCAGAGAAGACTTTTGGAAAGATGTCATGATCCCACACAAAGATTTCCAAATAGCAGAGTTGATGGGAATGAAAAGGAAATAGCAACATATTCTGAAAACAATGTTTCAGTGCCCCTGGAAGAAGAGCAGTATATATTTGTCAGTCCAACTTTAAAGAAAGATGATGGATCCAGAAGCTATAACAAGAAACATTTCTGCTTTTATTGCAGGAAGTTTGTCCAGAAAATGTCAAGACACTTGTGGCGTAAACACCAAGATCAATTGGATGTTGCGAAAGCATTCAGTTTTCCAAAAAACTCAAAGGAAAGAAAACTACAATTGGACTACATACGAAATAAGGGAAACTTCGAGCACAACAGTCATGTTTTGGAAACACAAAAAGGAAAACTAATCCCATGTAAACAACCGGGGAAAAAATCAGATGGACATAAATTTGCACATTGCATTCACTGCTATGGGTTGTTCTCAAGAAGAGC
The DNA here is from genome assembly GCF_949152265.1 of Phoxinus phoxinus. Classification (NCBI taxonomy): domain Eukaryota; kingdom Metazoa; phylum Chordata; class Actinopteri; order Cypriniformes; family Leuciscidae; genus Phoxinus; species Phoxinus phoxinus. The sequence continues at coordinate 34,903,271 of NC_136889.1, forward strand.
GATGTGGCGGCATTTCAAGGTCTGCAGTTTCAAACCCCAAAGTACTAAACCAGGTAAAAATAGAGTTCAGGCATTGTGTGCTTTCGCTGAACCTTCTCCATCGGAATATACAGACGCGTATTGGAAGTTCTTGAGTGTAATGATTCAGGACAAGATTGCAGTTGCAATTAAAGGAGACAACTGCATCCTCAATTATGGGTTCAGGTTGTTCAAAAAGAATGAGAAGATAGTTAGTCAACACCAGTATATACGCCAAAAACTGAGAGAACTTGGCAGGCTTTTATTGGAAGCTAAAAAAATCACGCATGTGAAGACCATTCAAGAACTCATCAAACCTGAACAGTACTCCCAGGTTGTCAGAGCTGCAAAGAACCTATCTGGATTCAGTGAGGAAACTGGCATATACCAATGTCCCTCTCTTGCACGCAAGGTAGGACACAGCCTGCATTCGTTGGCTATGTTTATCAAGTCCGAAGGACTGAAAAAGAAAGATAAAGAAACCATTAAAGATGCTGAGGAGTTCGCACAGTTGTATTTAGAGAGTTGGAGGTTTGATATTGCAGGCCAGGCATTAACCCAGCTTAACCGGGCCAAATGGAATGCACCGCAACTTTTACCTCTTACACAAGATATCCAAAGGCTACATTGCTATCTAGAAGAAAAACAGCAGCAACATCTCAAAGATTTAAAAGAACATCGTTCATCCACAAATTGGAAGGAACTTGCAAAAGTAACGCTGACTCAAGTTATGCTTTTTAATCGGCGGAGAGCAGGTGAAGTGTCCCGAATGCGCCTGTCTGCATACTTATCGAAGGACACATCAGAGGAACAAGGAGATGTAAATTTGGCCCTCACAGCGCTTGAGCAGAAGCTCTGCAGGCATTTTGTGCGAATAGCAATTGTTGGAAAAAGAGGAAGGAAGGTTCCTGTTCTTCTAACCCCATTAATGAGACAATCACTTGATGCTCTTACTGAGAGCAGAGAAGAATGTGGGGTGCTGAAGGACAATGAATATCTGTTTGCATTGCCAAAATCTGCCCATTACCTCAGGGCTTGTGACTGCATGAGGCAATTTGTCAGTGAATGTGCTGACATAAAAAATCCTCAAGCGCTAACATCAATTCAACTGAGGAAACATATTGCTACCCTGTCTACTGTATTGAACCTCAAAACCACTGAGCTTGACCAGTTGGCAGACTTCCTTGGTCATAATATCGCTGTTCACAGGAAACACTACAGGCTTCCAGAAAGCACCCTCCAATTAGCCAAAGTAAGTAAAGTCCTCCTGGCAATGGAACAAGGACGCCTAGGAGATTACAAAGGAAAGAGCCTCGATGAAATACAAGTCGATGTGAATGGTAATTAACTTTATATTCTTGAAGACACAATCATTTGAGAGATGATACTACTGTTGTATACTCTTGCAGATTGCCCATAGTTTCAGCTTTCCAAACTAAATTTTTTATCAATTATCATTTTAGAGACCATTGACATGGAGGGACCTTTAGCAGAGGACATTGAAGGTATGTGTATACCATGTTCCTAAATTGATTCTAAATGATCCATTTTAGATATTTTGTGTATTGTATTCTTAAGTTATTTCCCTCTCCAGATATCAGTATGCTAGGAGATGATGGGACAGACGATGAGGTCAGCATGTCATCCACGGAAGAATGTACCTCCACATCACAAAGTCAAAACCAGGGAGTGTCTGCAACCGGTGAGCTTAAACGCAATTCTTACCTTTCGTGCATTTCACACAGCACGTGGCTAAAATGTTAACATCAACAACTCCACCTCCCTCCTTTGTCCCACCCACCTCTTTCTCCTGCAACTCTGTCAGGAGACCTGTCTGATTCAGAGGCTGCACAATCAGTCAAACACAACCCCAGTTTTAAAACTGAACACTGCGTCAGTACTGCCTGAAATTACAAGTACCATTAACTTTGAGGTTAGCGTGAACCCACCTATTGCTTATAGGTTGCTCTAATCTCTAGGCACAGACTTCATACAGGGATTGCACAGCTACTCCAACACGTCCCTGTCACTACAGAACATCTGGAATGTGCGCGATAAAGTGATGCAGGACAATTCCCTGAGCACATTATTCAAGTCTGCTTCATAGCCGCTAACAGACTCCACGGTTGTCCGCATTGCTGAGCAGTGACCGCACTTGCACTGCAAAGGGTTGCCGACCCTTTCCTCACTGTCATCTCCGTCCGGAGCCGCTGCAGCTCCCTCAACTTCCGCAAAAACGGGCCTCTCAACCCTCCTCCTCATCACTGGCTCAAACGCATATGCCATCGGGTTAGATGACATCAAATAAACTCGTACAGCCTTGTCGTCTTGACATGTTTCCTCCTCGTCTGTGTACTCATACTCAACTCGCTGTAACTGTGTACTCGTCTCGCTGTAACTGTGTACTCGTACACAGTTGAAGAGGAAAAATGTTTGAATAGCCGTGCAATCCCTGCGTGAAGTCAACCTATAAACAGTAGGTGAGGGCACACTAACCTAAACGTTAATGCTACTTGTAATGTCAGTAACAACAGTCGCTTTCTGTCTGATGAAATCAGTTCATCTTATATTGTCCAACATACAATCTTTTCGGCGCACAGCTACTTCAGCACTAGTGGACTGCGTGGGACGGTCTGTCGTCCGTACACTATATGAGGAAATATACTGCTGGAGTGCCACTATCCTTTAGGTCTTAGATGTTTCCCTGCTGCAACACACCTGATTCATTGTGCAGAGCTTGGCAACAAGCTGTTTGATCTATTTAATTTGAATCAGGTGTGTTGAAGCAGGGAAACATCTCAGACCTGCAGAATAGTGGCCCTTGAGGACTGGAGTTGCCCATACCTGGGCTAACATGACAACTAATATTTTCACGTCTCTAGTCACTTGAAAAGAATTTAGGACGATAGGAGACGGGATGAAATAAACTGTGTCTCTCTTTAAGAGACACAGATCCCATATACTGACTTCTTGTTAAGTGCCTTGAGACGACATCTGTTGTGAATCGGCGCTATATAAATAAACTAAATTGAATATACTAAATTATTTTATAAAATAACACAACCACTGTACTGACGGCTATTACATATTTCATGTAGTGTATACTACAATAAAGTAATTTCTTTGTCCAGATGTCAGTATGCCAAGAGAAGAGGGGTCAGAAGATGAGGTCAGCATGTCATCCCTGCAAGAATGTCCCTCCACATCACAAGTCCAAAACCGGAGTGTGTCTGCAAAAAAGAGAGGTAAGCTTTGGGGCTTGCACTCTCTTTTCGGCCAGAGCTGCTCATTTATTTTTAAGGGCTTTTACTTTGCTTCCTTGACTCAACACTTGAAATATGTCTGTCCCTCCTTACTGTCCGGTGCCACAAGCCTGACTGGCTTGAAAGAAGCTGTTGCAGGAACAGACCTTGTGAGCCTGCATTGTTGTAGGGTTGGGGAAAGACTGGCATTATCACCTTTATATCAATAAGTTGTATTTAAAAAAAAAATCTTTAACACTTTATGGAGTTACTCAGGAAAAATGCTTGCATTTCCTCCAACAACGGAGGTGTACAGTGACCAGTTGAAAAACTCGAACAACCTATAATCACCTTAAATACCTCCTAACTGCTAGTGTTCCTTCATCCAAGTCTCATTAAGCCTCCACATGCAGCTGACTTTATTAAATAACCTTTTAAAAGTGCCTTGTAAATAGAAAATATTATTATTATTATTATTTTTATTATTATTATTTTGTGAAATGCAAGAAAGAATAAAATTGCTTTAAGTGAGAGAGAGAGTGTTTATACTCGAGTGTAGGGTAAAAGCATCCTGTTGCAGTTTCTTTTCCAGAATTATAATGTAATGCCGTCAGAAGTACAATGAGCCACTGCAAACCACTCAGTTTAATAAATACAACACACAAAGAAAAAAGAATGCAATCAAAACAGTTAACTATAAATAAAGTTAAAAAGCAAAACTAAACGGAATGCGTCTGAGCAGGCACTCCTCCGTTGCTTTCTGCCTTTCGTTCACCCGTTGCAGCTCTTCCTTCAGCCAGTTGTCGGTCGTTCTCATGGGGGTTTTGGCAAAAGAGGGAGCACGGGGCTTGGAGAAGCTGGCAGCACAGGGGGGCTGGGGTTTTCCCACCGCTTCATGCTCTCTTTCAGCAACGAGACCCAAACATCCGGAGACTCGTGATCACTCTGGCCAATCACAAGAGAGTACATCCACGTAGCTGCGTTTGCGTAGCTGGGCAGCACGTCAGGTCCGAAGAGGTGCCCATCAAGCTGCATAATTAAGAATTAATGTGCAGTGTTTTTGTTTTTACCAAACCAGTGTATAAAATGAATAATAATCTCAGTCATGTTATTATGAAGAGTTGTTTATTCCAACAAATAAGAACTTTATTTATTTACATTGTTAACAGTGCAATGTCTGCAGTGTTCTCTCACTCTCCACTGAAATCTGTGTGCTCCGTGTGAAGTCCACCTTTACTTATAGTGGTAATCCCAGAAACGGTTCCTGTCCTCTGAAAAACAGAGGCGGACATCACACTTGCTGCATTGGGTATTGGTGTACCCTTTACTGCAATGTCTGCAGTGCCCTCTCTTTGTCTTCAGGGGGAAATGTCCAGTTTGGTCCATGCGCACATCCATGGGCGGTGGTTTGCGTGACTTTTTAGAAGAGGGAGCCTTTGGACTTCCATCATCCATGTGTGGTCTCTTTCCACTATTCGGAGGGCTCCTGTCTCTGGGCTCTTGTTGATTGAAGATGGCCGTCCTCTCTTTGGTGTTTTCAGTGTTGTGTCCACCAGATTAGAATATAAAGAACAAATGTATCAATTTATGTACATCTCAAATACCAGTGTGATTTATCACAAACAAGGTAAATAGCACAAATAGATCATTACCGTAATGAGAGAGGAAGCCAACTGTGCTTGGAACTTTCTCATGTTCAGTATCTCCTTCTTTGGCATCCTGAGAGTATAGGCTGTGCTGCTTGTAGAGGAGCCAGGCGTTGACCACAGCAAGGGTGATTGTGTGCCAGAAGATGTACATGTACCACCGCCAGGATTTCAGTGCGTACTTGTGTTTTGCTGTAAATTAGTCCAACAAATCCACACCTCCCATGTATTTATTGTAGATGCCCACAATGGAAGGCTTTCTAACGTCAATGTACGTTTTGGCGGCTTTGTCCCAGTGTTGAATCTCCTGAACAGGTTCTGGTCCAGCGAAGGATGACACAAGTGTCACCGCCCTGTTGTCGTACCATTTGACAGCACAGATGTTATTTCCCCTCCACTCTGTGGTCAAAGCCTTCTCTGCCCTTCTTCTTCAAGCTCTTCACATGTAAAGATTACAGTTGGGTAGATGCACTTGCCTGGCTGTTCCCACATAATGGATTCCTTGCTCAAGGAGCTTCACTACCAGTGGAACGAAGGTGAAGTAGTTGTCTGCCTAGATCTTGTTGTGTTGACCCTTTGGAAATGTGGAGGCAAGCTTTATTACAACAACACCTGACAATCCAAGTTCAGATTTGACTCGTACTTCATTGTTGCTCCCTTGGTAAACATCAAAGTCAAGCATCATGCTAAAGATTCCAGCTTTCACTCATACTTTAAAGCCCCATGAGCGTAGATTACCTTGCATATACTTCTTGATGCAGCTGAACTTCCCGTTGAAGGGTATCATCATCTTGTCCATGGAATGTGCTCTTCTGGTACCACCTGCAGGCAGTTTTCTCTGAGTGAATCAAGCCGTGGTCTGAGTTTCCAGAGTTTGTCCCTCTTTTCAGTCTCTGGCACGGTTAAATTGTTTACAAAATGTAATGTTCCATCCTCAGGTACATGCCCAATGCTGCCTGTATTTCTTTTGTATTAGTGTTGACTAATCTTTTGTCATTTTGAATGCTGTACTCATTCGTATTTGTTGCCAGAGCTTGAACCAAATCTTCTGACACAAACTTTTGGAATATTGCAGTGATGTGTGGAGGGAGGTGACATCATCTGTGAGAGCTTGACCAGAAAAATCAGTGACGTCTGTCATGTGGCATGATGTATTTCTTTGATTGCCCGGGCTCAATATTCACATTAGCTGGACAATCGGTAGGTTCTTGGTTTTCTTTGACCACAGAGACATCAATATCTGATTCTTCATCACTTGCATCAGTGTCGTCAAAATCTATGTCCACATCACTTTCTCCTTTTTGGATGATGGCAATTACATTGTGCACATTGTACCGAGGATTTCTCCTTGCTGGTGGCATTCTGAAATGAAAAAGATAAAATTGAAACAAATGTACATTGTATATACAAATAGCACACATGCCTCATTATGACGTGTTCACACTTTTGACTGAAGCAGCCTATTCACACATCTCACCGGTCACACTATACCTAATGGCTCACCTATAGTAGACTGTGATTGTAATCCTTACAGGAATGCATTCAGCGTCCAGTTTACAACAAAATCTAACAGTGAGGAACATTTACACCTGTGCCAGAACAAAGCACCAGGAGCATCCCGCACAACTTGGAGGATTGGCCAGGTGTCTCTTGCAAAAGAGATCTTGGATCTCAATGGGACAGACCTGGTTAAATAAAGGTTATAGGCCTAATGATAATAAGCACTTTGACTATAAATTGATAAGAACATTTTGTTTATCAGTAGACTAAGAAAGGGAAGATTTGCACAAACAGAATTTCTTTGTTAGTAAGTCCTGCAGAATTTGATAGCAAATTATAATGTTTAGATATGGCAATATATCTTTCAACTTTAGTCTCTAATACAGTATAGAATATGTAATCCGATATAAAGCTAAAGGGTATAATGTTTAAATCATGTATAATTTGTTGTGAACATTTTCATTTAAGTTCCCCTCAATATGTTCCTCTTAAATACAGGGCAATTATGACTGCCACTCTCATCCAACATTGTAATATTGCAACATTTATAAAACAAGCTCTAAACAAAATTTAGGGCATATTTTCAACATTTACTGTATATGTCCTTGTTCTAGACACTGTAAGAAACACAGAAAAACATATTCCAAGCATTTTACTTACTTGAAGATGAATCCAGTCCAGTAAATCAAAGGGATGTTGGTTGATCAGAAAGTTGTAGGATATGTCACTTCTTGACTTAAGGGTGGGCTTTGTATACAAATCCTGGATCCAATTACATGGTTGGAATAAAATGTAAGACCCACAGATCATATTGATGTGGTTGTATAAACAAACAAACAAGAAAAAAAAGACAAAAGGGGTTTTGGGGAATAACCACAATTGTTGTAATTCTGAAACAGTGGGTCTTACAGGGTTAAGTAAGATTACAATTTCTTTATAAAAGAAAACCTACAATATTTTGTGTTTTTGTCTACATAGGAAAACAAACGGCCGTCAAAAGAAGCTGGACCCCAGACGAGTGTGCTGCAGTGGACACACATTTGAGGAGATTTATTGTAATGAATCAAGTTCCTGGTAAAGAAGAGTGTCAGCGCTGTATTTCTGCAGAACCTCAAGCTCTCAGAAACAGAGACTGGAAAGCAGTTAAATATTATGTTAAAAATCGCATTACAGCCCTGAGAAGAAAAGTATAGTGTGAAAGCACCTAATGGATCTGAGGTAAAACCAAAACATTAGAGGTAGGATCTTAAAATGTTTTGTCTTTGGTTGTGTTCTGTTGTAACGTTGTTGTTGTTGTTGTAAGGGTTTGCTCAGGTTTTATGGCTCTCCAGTGGCCTACAAATATACACATTTCACAGTACTTATTTAATTTTATTTTTAATTTGATGGATGTAGGATGGATGTTGGATGGATATTGAATAGATGTTTGATCGATGGATGGATGGATGTTGGATGGATGTTTCGAGAGATGGATGGATGTTTGATGGATGTAGGGTAGATGTTTGATGGATGGATGTTGGATGGATGTTGGATGGATGTTTGATCGATGGATGGATGGATGTTGGATGGATGTTCGAGAGATGGATGGATGTTTGATCGATGGATGTTGGATGGATGTAGGTTAGATGTTGGATGGATGTAGGGTATATGTTGGATGGATGGATGTTGGATGGATGTAGGGTAGATGTTGGATGGATGGATGTTGGATGGATGTAGGGTAGATGTTGGATGGATGGATGTTGGATGGATGTAGGGTAGATGGATGTTGGATGGATGTAGGGTAGATGTTGGATGGATGTAGGGTAGATGTTGGATGGATGTAGGGTAGATGTTGGATGGATGTAGGGTAGATGTTGGATGGATGGATGTAGGGTAGATGTTGGATGGATGGATGTAGGGTAGATGTTGGATGGACGTAGGGTAGATGGATGGATGTAGGGTAGATGTTGGATGGACGTAGGGTAGATGTTGGATGGATGTAGGGTAGATGTTGGATGGACGTAGGGTAGATGTTGGATGGACGTAGGGTAGATGTTGGATGGATGTTGGATGGACGTAGGGTAGATGTTGGATGGACGTAGGGTAGATGTTGGATGGACGTAGGGTAGATGTTGGATGGACGTAGGGTAGATGTTGGATGGACGTAGGGTAGATGTTGGATGGACGTAGGGTAGATGTTGGATGGACGTAGGGTAGATGTTGGATGGACGTAGGGTAGATGTTGGATGGACGTAGGGTAGATGTTGGATGGACGTAGGGTAGATGTTGGATGGACGTAGGATGGATGTTGGATGGACGTAGGGTAGATGTTGGATGGACGTAGGGACGTAGGGTAGATGTTGGATGGACGTAGGGACGTAGGGTAGATGTTGGATGGACGTAGGGTAGACGTTGGATGGACGTAGGGTAGACGTTGGATGGACGTAGGGTAGACGTTGGATGGACGTAGGGTAGACGTTGGATGGACGTAGGGTAGACGTTGGATGGACGTAGGGTAGACGTTGGATGGATGTTGGATGAATGTAGGGTAGATGTTGGATGGATGTAGGGTAGATGATGGATGGATGTTGACCAGATGTTGGATATATGGATGGATGGATGTTGAACAGATGTTGGATATATGGATGGATGGATGGATCTTGAACAGATGTTGGATATATGGATGGATGGATGTTGAACAGATGTTGGATGGATGGATGTTGGATATATGGATGGATGGATGTTGACCAGATGTTTGATATATGGATGGATGTTGGATGTGTGGATGTTGATATTCTTATTTATTTTAATTTACCTGAACACTGAAAGTGTGTGGGGCATATGTTAAATATGTCAAAGGATTTTTCATTTCTTTAAATATCTCTGTATCATGATTTCAAAATTTGAGGCTTCACTGGAAAGAACAACTTGTGAACATGACATTATGGATGCAGTGCAATGAAACATAATTTCAATGCCTTTATAAGAGAAACTGTTGGGTTTACATAAGTTCAGGCTGATGTTGTTAAAACATTGAGTGCAGATTGTACAGACCTCTAGACATTACATTAATAATTTGTTTTAATCATTTCATAAAAAGTGTATTGACTGACAACTGTGTGGCATAAACTGTGTCATTACAATAAAATTGGTAATTTCAGTTTTGTCATAAAACTGTCTTTGAAACCGTATGTCTTGTAATCTGTAAAGGCAGATGGAAAGTTTCACATATATACATAATTACTCATTACAAAAATAACTATTTTAGTCCAAAATATGGAAACTGGGACTAATAATAAAGGCTGGTGTCAGCAGCTGCAGATAGTGACCTTGGGCCCCATTAACATATAAAAACTTGGTATGTATGTGTGTATGTGGGCGGACCCCACAAGTCGGCAATCCTAGAAACGGTCCCCACATGGGGCCAAATACCTTTTTTGACAAAACTTTAGAAATTTGTCAAATTGAAGTGATATTAATGATTGAGATTTTTTTTTAGATCTAATGTTGTTTTTTACAGCAGTGTAGGACCACTGGAAAGGGTGGATCCCACAACGCATAAAAAAACTGGTGGGCCCCATGAGAGGGTCTGCGCAAGAATGTGTGTGTGTGTGTGTGTGTGTGTGTGTGTGTGTGTGTGTGTGTGTGTGTGTGTGTGTGTGTGTGTGTGTGTGTGTGTGTGTGTGTGTGTGTGTGTGTGTGTGTGTGTGTGTGTGTGTGTGTGTGTGTGTGTGTGTGTGTGTGTGTGTGTGCTTATGTCCCTTTTGGGTACATTCACCAGGATACACACCAGTAAACTGAGGACCACCTAAAAAATTTAGGACATTTTGTATGTCCTCATTTGTTTGACTATATAATGGCATTCAGCATACTCTAAAATGGTGTCCAGACTTAAAATCTCACTTGTCCCAAAAAATCACTTTTAAGTGATTTGTGTATGTGAAGTGTGTATGCCCCCCCACTAAAGTGTGTATAACACAGCGCCCTCTAGGAGTACTGCACTTCCGGAAAAGATACACACTTCGGGGATTCTGACCAATCAGAGCACTACAAAAGCGGGACTTGATGATCTGACCAATCAGAGGCCAACACGTCATCAACAAACATGGCGGAGGCAAAAACGATCATGATTATGATCTGAATTGACAGATAATCCACATTAAATTATAGAAAAATTCCCAATAATTAGTATTTAAATAAAAATAGACTCATTTGCCCTGAGCAGCAGGACCTCTCATGATTTATATGAGCATGTTTTTTTTAACTTTTAATCCTCGCGTTTTGCTCTCGCATCAGTCTCTGCTCTGTGTGTGTGTGTGTGAAGATCGCGCTTCCCCGCGTCACCGTGACTACAGCACGAACAGTAACATAGGAGTTTATTAATCATGTAGGAACGAGTTTGAAGCGGGGAAAGGACATTATGATTAAGTCATGTGAATTTAAAAAGTATATATTTCCTTCCAAAAGCGGGACAACTGCTTAAATCTTTCAATATGGGTGTGATGATTTATTCATCTGAGTTTGTTTAATAAAAATACACAAGCCACACAAATATATGAAAACGTGCTAAATCGCTTGCTTTTATGAGTGAGTTTATTTGTTTTAAGTGTTTTCTCCTACTTTGCGTTCTGCCGTTCTCTTTCATCCGCGATGTCCCTGAGCGGCCGCCGCCCCTCCCCCACCCACCGCACGAGCAGGAGAACACAGTCACACACACAGAGCAACACATTCTCTTTAGCCTATATTATATAGAGGAAACCAGGAACAGCAAACATTCTCTTTATATATATTTTATATATAGGAGAGCAGTTACATCAAACATCATCTTTATATTATAGTATATTATATAGAGGAGAGCACAGCAAACATTCTAATTATATCATATTATTTTACAGTTTTTCTCAGTCACTTTGGTGCATTTCTCAGATCACAACAAAAATTATTGTTCAACCTCCACATTATCTAGTCACTTGTGCACATCATAAAAATCAATCATTCATTTGAACAAATTGCAAATGCTTTGTTACATTCATGCAATTGATGTAGGCTACAAGTGTCTGCTGTTTCTTACATTATTAATTTCTTATGTCATGTTGATCAAAATGTATTATACTGGTTCTCTGTTGAATAGTCTTACCCCTCAAAACATACAGGCATTAGTTCCATAAGTCATTAATGCAGAATGGATGAAATAGTTGTCATAAACTGTCAATACATTTTCTATGCAATTCTATTAGATTTTTTTTGTCCTGAATTTACATTTACATTTTGTTGAATTGCAGAGGTGAATTCTGAATTTCACTAATGAAGGGGAATGTAAAGCATTAGATCAATCAATGATCATCCAGTTCTCTATAATAGCTCAGAGTGCATCTCATTTGGGAAGCATAATAGACAGAGCACAACACGTTACACACTCTGAGAATGGAAGAACAACCGAAGAACAGCCGAGAAGAAGAAGAAGAAGAAGAAGAAGAAGAGGAGTAAGTATGTGTGGTGGAAGGGTACAGAGGTAAAACTGAGGAAGAGGTAACAGGCCAAGATTGTGTGTTTCTGAAGAAATAAGGGCCACTATTGTAGATAATGTTCTCAGTCATAACCTTATGGCAGAGGCGGTCGAATGGTGCAGCCGAATGTTTGGAAAACAACCGTGTATGTCCTCAATCATTCAAGCGTTTGTAGACAAAACAGGTGTGTAATCAGACAGTGTTCACACACTGTACTGTATACCATAAACTGTAGACTTACTGTAATGCTATATTACAGCAGTCTACTTGCAATTTACATTATACAGTAAATATACTTGATAGAGACATAATGTAAAACACACACACGTACATACAGTATATGTGTGACATAGTCTTTTTCTTTATATCGCAATGACATTGTACAGTCATTTTTTGACAGACCAACAGTGTATCTGTGAATCCTGTCCAGTCTCATCTAGAGTAATGCGTACATGTGTGTCATACAGATATTAAGTGCAGTCTTATGCATTTTCAATCATTGTCATCAAAATCATAGTTTATTTCTGAAAATATTGATAGAGTACAGTTATATTGACAACCTGACTAAGCATTTTGACATTCTTGTTTGCAAACAATGACACACAAGGACTTTTCTGATGACACTGATATGTTAATTGATTTAGTACTAGTATTTTGAACAAGTTACAGGCTTTTGATGGTAATCTATTGTGTTTTGTTGTTTGTACAAATTGTTTTGAGAAATGCACTTACTGGTTTGCAAATCTTAAGGTTCAAGAAATGTACTAAAGCGACTGATAAGAACTATACTAGAGGAGTGGAGTTACAGCAAACATTCTCTCTCTCTCTCTCTCTCTCTCTCTTTCTATATATATATATATCACTGATTCTTGAGAGTCGGGACAAAACACGTTTTAAAAAACTTTTTTTTTAAATACACACTATATCAATTATAGTTATACGTTTCTGCAGAGAAAGGTCTTAGCTATTTAACCATGTAAAGGAACAGGTTCTAAATAAAAACACATTTTAAACAAATTTACATGTTTCCCTTCAGAACTGGATTTGTGTCAACTCCGTCAGACACACTAAAAAGTAAACAATTTTAATTCTTCCAATCCAACAAGAATCTAAAGTTCGGAAGTACATTGTAATAGTGTTTAGTTACTCTGATATGTAAAAAAAACACAATACATAAACTTAATCTGTGATTTCACACTATTCTGAAACCTCAGATTTCTAAATATTTGCATTTTCAAACTTTGATTTTAATTTCAATATTGTAAAAACAAATTCCTTAAATAAATAAAACATAAGAGGATGTAGATCAGATGGTCCTTTATTACAAAAACCACATAAACTGAAGGAAGAATATTTTTTTCCCCAAAAAATTAACAAAAACATACATCCAAACGTCGAAGATCTGACGGTGTTGACGAAAAACTGACGGTGTTGACGAAAAATATGTGCATTGCTGATTAGTGAACTGATGTGCTCTTTAAACACTACTACTAAAACTACTCCTTGTTATTAGAGTACTGAACTTACTGTAAAGCAAACTATAATAAACATATTGCACATACACCGTTTCAAACTGTTTTAAATTACACCGTTTTTCCCCCCCAAAAAATAAGGGAAACCAGGGGCCGTGATAATTGTTTTTTTGGCCATATCGCCCAGCCCTTCACTGGCTTCTCATTTCTCTATCTCTGTCTCTACATATATAAATATATATATTAAAGTGCTGGCAAAGTTACACGTTACACAATAATAAGCAGACCACTGCCTGCCCATTCTCTACAAGTCAGATGCATACGGTTAAATAATGTAATGCATGCTGTGTATGTGCATTTATGTGTAAATAAAACCCTGAAATAACAGTTTAACCCTTCACTATATTCACAAATAATATTATATTCGCACATTAAGAGGTTATTGGTGGATTTGTCAACTCCGTCATCTTACAGGTCAACTCCGTCAGACACAGAACCTGACGGAGTTGACGTCTGACGGAGTTGACGTAAGGGCATGTATTTTCCGCGAAAAAATGTATTGTACACTGGAGCTAGGTATTTTTTCCTCAGTTGCTAGCTGTCCCAATAACCTCACTAAAATTCTTAAATTCAATCCACTATGGTTTAAAAAAATGTATCTTAAAAGAAAGATGGTATTGACATGGTGCAGCTGTGACCATAGGAATATTGACATTGTTTGTCTAAAATATAAAAAAATTTACAAGGTACCAGAGCATGTGTGGTAGTACTACATTCACCACAGGCAGGGGGATAAAAAGGGGTCCTCGGGATATAGCTGACCATGCTATTTCCTGATTTAAAGAGCTTTATAAAAATATCTGACGGAGTTGACAGAAACCGAGGACACAACTTTAATAGGCAGATTTCTATGGAAAATATTGTTTGATGTTCACTTCATGCATTGTTTTTTATATTTATACCCCTTATTTTTTATTTGATGTATATGTTTTCACAATTGTAGAGCTTTTTTAAAGTTTTTTGGGAAGGTTAATATTGTGACCTCTTGCTGAGGACAAGTGCAATAACATGGACCTTCTAACCACAGACCATACATTTAAACAAATTTTCCCCAAAAAGATAAAAAAGTTTATTCCAAAAATCAGATAGGTATATACAATTCCTTTAGATTTAACTTTGTAAGTATGTCAATCATGATGAATTTCTTAATTTTTGCTATAAATTAGACTTTTCTATGTGGGACATGTTTTGTCCCGACTCTCAAGAATCAGTGATATATATATATACAGGGGCGTAGTTTGTGGGGGAGATAACCCCTACAACCCCCCCCCCCCCCCCCACAATATTTATACCATGAAAAAACCCCCCCGCCAATGTTCAAACCAAATCTACGCCCTTGTATATATATATATATATATATATATACACAAGTATATGTATATATATATATATATATATATATATATATATATAGAGAGAGAGAGAGAGAGAGAGAGAGAGAGAGAGAGAGAGAGGGAGGGAGGGGGAGAGACAGAGCAGTATAGTCATACAAAAGAAAATAAAATGTTTAAAATAATCATGAATCAAGCTGACACATTTACATGTTTGTTTACAGGTTTATTTTGCTCTTACTTGATTTTAAAAGCCATTGGATATCCAACCCTAACCCTAACCCTAACCCTAACCCTACCCTAGCCCTAGCTCTGCCTCTGACTGCCAGTCTGACTGAGATCTGCTCATGTTGAGATCAGCCGCCCTTCCCCCACAGCACTGACTCTAATCGCGCGCGCGCCCTTCCCCCACAGCACTGACTCTGATCGCGCGCGCGCCCTTCCCCCACAGCACTGACTCTGATCGCGCGCGCGCCCTCCCCCACTGGGACTGACTGCAGTGACAGAGAGATGAACTAACAGACTGACAGGTATATAGCTTAATCAGAAGTGCTGCTCAAAAGACGACAATCTGTTGTGGCTATGCGTTTTTAAAGCACTTTTACAAGGTCTAGCAGCTTTTTCGCCCTTTAATGTAAAATACCATTAATTTATTAAAGAAATAAAAAGAAGATAATGCTGTTAATGTACACATTAAAGTTTAATTTAGAGCCTTGACATAATCCACACCCTTCCCCCATCTTAACTCAAATAAATTCTGAAGTAGTTGTGGGACACGACCTATTTTTTTACAGTCTATGGACACGACACGTGATGAAACGACAAAAACACAGACTCATGCAGAACTGGAGACATTCCAGCTTGAATATCAGCCCTGCTGTGTATTTGCAGACATCAATTTACTGTTTTGATTAATAAATACAATTAGTAGAAAATAAGATGTCTGTTCAAGAGATCTAGGTTGTTCATTTAGGATTTTTTTGCTCTTTTAAACCTGTGCTTGTACGGACATGCGCACTGGTTCCTAGGTCGATGCGGGTGGATTTGTTTAAAAGTGATCATGTGCTCTGTCCACTAGAAAGACTTACTCCACCACCGTTTTTTTTTTTGAGTTTGAAGAAACCGTACTGTGATTAAAACAAAACAAAATTCTAGTCATTAGATAATTTTCTATTAGGTCAACAATTTCAACGTGAAATAAAAATACGTAACTACGTCATTTACGCAAGTGTCGACCGTGCGTGGATGCGTTTTCCCGGGAAATGCAGACACGTGACAAGACGCGAAACAGACCATAGAACAGACGACAACCCTCTCCACCACGCAGGAAAGGTGAGATCAAGACTTGTCCTGAAAATGCATGATAAGATAACTAAATACATTGAGAAATATGAAAGTTAATTAGATGTATGTTTATTTTGTTGGTTTAATTATTTTTTTTGCTTAGAGTTTTATTTACTTATCGCTTATATTTGAGTTTGCTTCTCATTTGATGATTTGTTGCTATAAGGAAAAAAGTTTGTTGTCTACTTGTAGGCATTGACCAGTAAATATAATTTTGCTATTATTTTTTATATAATAGTTCTTTAGATTCTACAAATTAACCAAAACAACCGAGTCAGTGATAGTCTACTATGTCATTGTTTTTCTCAGAAGTGTTGTCAAATAGCAAATTTTTTACAACATTATTATTTGATATATTATTTATTTTATGTAATACATTATTCAATTATAAAAAAAATTCAGTGGAATGTTTTTTTATTTTTTTATTTATTAATTATTTTTATATTGATTGTTTTGCCCAATGACGGTACATAGACATTTTATAGTATTTTTATTGTGTTTCAAGCTCCAAAGCAGACAAAAAGCACATTAAAAATAGTCCCTATGAATCTAGCTGGTTATTGAAAATCTCCCATATGCTGTAGCTCTTAAATCAAATATGAATATACAGTAGATTTATGTCAATTGTGGTCACAGGACACACAAGAACCAATGGTTTTTGGCATCATTGACATTGCCCTTTTTTATCTAAATGCCTGTTGTAGACTGGTCACATGTGATGTCATTGAATAGAGCTCTGTGATATAATATAAAGATATACTTTAGTGTTGAACAGAAAAAACACAACACAGGTTTGGAACAACATGAGGTTAATTTGGAACAACAATTAATGTAATTGTATGTTAATTATGTATGTTTGTGGGTGAACAAATCCAGTAAGATCAACAAGATTGTTTAAATATGCTTGTTTATTTCATTCACCTTATATTTTTTATACATTTTTCCAGTCATTGCAAGAAAGAAAGTCAGCATGCTGGGAAATAAAAGACGTAGAAAACCTCTGCAGGACGCTGAGCACCACATTGCCTGTGAAACCGACAAGCCTGGGCTTCAAGAGCAGTTCATCAGCAAATATAAAGGCAAGTATTTATGACTAAGCAGTTTAGTGATCATGTTAATCTACATAACTGAGTAATTAATGTGAGGCGAGTCATATGGTTATTAGGCCAACTAATATCCATGTTTCACAAGTTGAAAAGTATTTTTTATTTTTTTTATTGTGCAGTCAAGATTCCTGAATAGAGTTCTGCAGGCATGAGCCCTAAAACAGCAACATTTAAATGTTTGCACTTCCAGTTCTATCAACCTAACGTTAAAGGGCACCTATTATGACATTTAAAATGTTCCTAATGTTGTTTAGGGAGTCCCCAACAACAGTTTTACGTGCATGCAATGTCAAAAAACACTTTTGTTTTCGTATAATATGCATTTATTTTTACCTGATTTGCTCACCGACTCCCAAATGATTCGTTCAACGACTCGTTTTTCAAACCCCTCCTTTGCGCGACGCTAATCTGCGTTGATTGGTCAGATGACCCAGCAGTGTTTACAGAGATGATACTTATTGTTTAACACGGAGTACAATGATGCTTTTATCAATTAAATTGTGTTATAATAATTATTATAGTCCACTGCTTTATAGTTTGTAGTAAAAAAAACGAAAAATAAGATAAATAATTTAATGTTATGTTAGCGAGCATAGCCCAGAGTTCATATTGTAAAAGCACAATCAGTCTTTGTTTGCGTTAGCCCGATGCATAAACATAACGTTTTTACACGAAAAAAAAATGCAGTTACGTTACTACGAGGTATTACTCTATTCTTTAGACAACTCCGAAAACAACGACAAACACTTCACATATCTCAATTGCCATTGAAGACCTAGAAGCTAAACGGTGCTTACACAACAAACAAAATAATTATTAAGCATGCTACATAAAATATAAAAGCAAAAATTATTAATAACACTTACAGGTTGTGATACGGAGGAGGAAGCTGATGCAAATACACTTAGAACTGAACCTTCCTTCAATATCAGCGAATCCAAGTTTGATTGCATTTAAGCTGGTAAAGCAATCGTCTTCAAAATGGCGCGAACAAAGCACAAGGCTCGGACTATACTTCTGTGGTATAGTGAATTGTAGCCACTTAGTCTTCAAATGCTCCTCCTTGGGCAGATGTAAAAAGTTGGCTTTTGAGCCGCACTTCAGAACACAGCGTCTCGTCGCCATGATGTTTCCCTGCTGGCCTTGGAGCGCAATAAGTGGGCGTATCGTATTCAAATAACTTGACAAGTTGACGTCATCTAGTCAGAGAAAAAGCTTCGGTCTTCTAACGATTCATAAAAATGACTCGACTCTTACTCGAAACGAGTCGACTCTTACTTTTGAAAGACAATAACTTTATATACGGTGCACTTTCATATTTCAAACTTTGCAGGATGTTTTTGTTCACTTAGATCTATGTTACACACTACATGAAAGGTAAATTTCAAAATTCCATAATAGGTGCCCTTTAATGTTTACTTGCACATTCTTAACTTGATTGCATAATAAGCAGACAGTTCTTGTGTGGTCATGTAAATGCAGACTAAGGTCATCATAAACGGCTTAAGCCAATCGACACAGATAGATTTTTACCCCTTATTCCAAATTTGCATGTAAACACCTGCATTCTGTGGCTTATTGAAGTGAGCATGTGTGATGTGTGACAGGAAAGTTTACATACTGTGGATTTAAGCACATCCAGACAGAGCGAGTGTTTTCTTGACCCAAGAAACTCTTAAAATGTGTTCTTATCTCATGCAGAAGGGGTACAGTCAAAATACTGCATCCGATACTGCATGAGGGGGGAGAGAGAGCGAAATAAACCTAAAATTCTCGGGACAGCAGCATGTGTCTTTTAAACTTAACCGTTCTATTTCGTCAGAAACGATCTGAAAACAGGGCTTTAAGTGTAAAATACTGGGCTAAAGCGAGCATGCCGTGTATGTGGTGATCTTTATTTATGCGATATTTATGTCCGAGCCCGACCCAAGAGTTAAAATCCAATTTTTTTTTCTCATACTAATGACACGTGTACGTTTGTTTGTGTGGAAAGCCCGCTTTTAACAGAAAGGCATTCGGAAATGTCCACAGATGAGCGCATCAGCGCTCTTAACACAGGCGCGCTTGCACGTGTTTCGTTGTCACAGCAACATAAACAAATGTCCGCATACAGGAAGACAGATGTTATGGTAATTTTTACATGTATTTGAATCACAAAAACGATTAATCAGATTTAATCAGTGCAACGCGGAGACTTCCGACACTTAATATGTTCGTGTGGAAACTCGGAATGGATGTATGTTCCGCACACAAAACTAGCCTAATTTACGTGAAAGATTGCATTCGGTACACATGTGCACCGTACCGAAAGTCCTGTACCGAAACGGTCCGGTACGAATACATGCACCGTTACACCCCTACTATCCTGTGCTTTGGTTGCATTCTGATGGCATTATTAATACATTAGACATGACAAAATACCTCCATTGTGGTAAAGAGTATGGTATCGAGTGACATAAGACTTGCTAAGCGCATTCAAAATGATAAAACAGATCGTTGCGCACATTCGACCCGGGGACTGGTTTATAGCGGTGGATCTAAAAGATGCATACACTTCAACATTGAGATAACCCCTTTATCACAGGCGGTTCCCGAGATTCGTGTTCGAAGGTGTCGCGCTCCTTGTATGTTCATGAAAATTACGAATGCCATTTCCCCTTTGGGACTCAGTTAGGCCTGTCGCGATAGTCGATAAATCGATTAATCGCACGATAAAAAAAATGACCTCGATAATTTTTCTAGCCGCGATAAGTTAATTTGCATACTTGTTTGTTATCCGCGACTGAATGACAACTCTCGTTTCCTTAGCGTAGGAGAAGTGAACCCTCTTGTCAGTTGCATTGTCTTTTGTGTGGGGAGGCGGCGCTTGTCAGTCACATGGACTTTGTGTGGGAAGGCGGGAGTGCTTGAGGCGACTGCCGAGAAGAGCGAAAAGACGAGACCGTTTCAAAGCCAAACGCGACAGCTGCAGTGTGGCACTGGGAGCACTTCGGATTTAAACCGAATGACCGTGGTGAACCACTTAACCTGAGCGAGCCGGTATGTCGCATTTGTTGTAAAACAGTATCGACTAAAACCCAGTGTTGTGCATGAACGCATTCAATGAACGACGTTCATATTTTCGCCGAACGCTGAACTGAACGAATCACTTTTCATACAATGAACGTGAACGAGATTTTTCGAGATTTTTTTTTTGTACATAGCATAGCCTATTTGTTAGGATTTTAGTATCCTATCATAATGATTAGGCTAATAAATGCACGCACAATTATCCGTGAACTTGATTTGAACAAATGCCTTTCAACTTGTGTGTTTAAAATTCAGAATTAATAATGTGCAGAAATTTGTACAAATAGAGAGTAGGCTATGTAGGCCTACTATACTGTTGTAGCCATAAAAAAAAGCGCGTTTCATATTTGTTAAAATATTATAATGTTATTTTATTTTTCCATTTATGTTGATTTATGAAAAGTGAACAGCACGACCGAGTAAGATAGGATGCGCAATATGAGACATGGAGCGGGTCAGACATGATTTTGACCGTTGAAGTTGTTATAGAAAGCCTTTCTTTAAAGTGAATTTCGTTTTGTATAAAGTGAATTTCGTTTTTGTATAAATTGTATCTTAATTTTAATCAATTTTTCATCAACCAATTGCCTGTATTTAATGAATAGGCCGACGAAACAAATATAACGGAGGCGCCCGCGCGCTATTGCACGTGAACTAGAGCACATCCTAACTTAACGAAACTCAGTGTATGCCTCACACAGACATGACAAATACACCAAATACACAAAGCTTGAAATGTCTTTAAACGAAATAATTCAAAACGAAAAAAGAAAAAGGCTACTCTCTGATTATTTAATCCATTATTAGGCTTATGTTCATTTCTCTCTATAAGCGCGTTCACACGGAGACGGCGATCGTCAACTTCATCTTTGCAGCCGAGTCGACACTTTTAGAGAAAACACTTGTTTATTAATAAAAATCAATACACGTGTCACCGCATTTACAGATGCACGCACACATATTATTTCGAAATAACGAGATATTGTGTTGAAATAACATTATTATTAATAATAGCCTACATCTTTGTTAAAAGAATTGAACGTAAACTAGTTCATTTTTAGATATGTGAACTTAGTTCATAAAAAAAAAAAGAAGAACTATGAACATGAACTAGTTCATTATCATCTGTGTGAACTAAACTTTGAGCTAGTTCTTTTTAAGTATGAACTGGCACAACACTGCCGGTAACACAGTAAACATGCACATGCACCTGCACATAGATGAAAATGGTCTCAGATCGACAATATTATCGTTTATCGCGATAATTTCTTGGACAATTTATCGTCCAGCAAAATTTGTTATCGTGACAGGCCTAGACTCAGTGGGGAGTGCGTTCTGGACTACCTCGACGACTAATGCATTTATAGCACAACCTTCTGTGTTCTGCGTCTTTTCAGTGTGTGGTGGTTTCAGCTGTCTGCCCTGTTATTGTGGTGGTGCACTTCGCTCGTCCCGCGGATTTATTCCAGACGCTGTGATTGTAGGTATAACTCGCGTAACAGCTGGTCTGATGTTGTATGCACCAGCACTTGTTGCTTCATTATATTATCACTCCCTGTGACATAGGCTATTAGTCCAGCGTTGGCTCGACGGTGTTCAGGGCGGTGCTAAAGGCGTCTGTGCAGTTTTGGCTCTCTGCCAGCTAGATGCATGAATGTTTTAACCAGGTCCGGTACCCGATCTGGGTGAGGCGGGGCTTTAGTTCTTTGTTGTATTCATCTGCTACGGCATGTGTAATATTTTTCTGTCAACTCTGCATATATCCTTCGTGATCGATATCGCACGTTTGTCAATGGAGTGGGTTTAGACCGTACTAAATGTTCTGACCGCGTTTGTGCAGGACTAAGCTCTGAGGACATCAGAAGCTACAGGGACTGATGGAAGCTGTACCAAGTGCACAGGCTACACTGTAATACAATTTTAATGGACAGTAAAACAAAGGCAGAACACCGTACAATCTGATAGGTGGCATTATTTGATAGAACACCGGCACAGTATCTTCATATTGACGGGCGGCTAAACAAAGGCAGAGTACCGTAACTCAATTTGAGCGTTCCAAAACAAAGCCAAAGAGCGGTAACTGGAGTTACGGTGTTCTGCCTTGGTTTCTCGTGGGCTTTTTGAAATTACTGTTAAGACAACCCATTCTTTTTTTTGAAAAAACAATATAATTGACTCAAGATACTTATCCACATGATAAAGGAGGTCTCGATTGTGCCAAAAATAACTAATTTTCGACCACAATTTAAGTCACAGTCCTTTGCCTTTGCACGGCAGAATGGATTATTTCAATAAGGTGTTTTTTGTTTGTTGTTTTTATCAGCATATCGGTGTGCAAGTAAACATTCACGTTTATTCTAATCGACATTGAAATCGACCCAAATGGTTGAGTATACTTGGACTGTCTGTGTGTATTTGTGCTGTACATATTTGCTAAATTATGTATATAATTATGTCACAGATGCTAAGTATAAGCAATAAAGTGTTATTTTTTTTGTCAATTAGAGCAACTTGAGGCCCAAGGTGATTCCATGTCAAGTGATGAGGAGGATTACAGTAACCTATCTCAGACAACAGCACCAGCAGAGACTGATCAACCTGTTCAATCTGATCAATCTGTTTCACAGGAGGATCAATGTAAGAAAAATCTCTACATTGCACAAACAACAATAATCAAATAAACATGAATTAGCTCCATGCAGCAATATCCAGCCAAAAGAAAAAAAATCTACACATTAAGACACAGTCTTGATTTGGTCTTTACTTACCGATTTAGTTGTAATGAGAATTTACTTTTTAATTATTTCATAGGTTCTTCAAACGCTCCAAAAAAGAAATGGGAGGACAGTGAGGTAAAAGCAGTAGAGAGACACATGATGAAGTTCATCAAGACATGCAAAGTTCCTGGTAAGCAAGACTGTGAAAGATGCATTCACGCAGAGCCAGAAGCTTTGAAGCAGCGAACATGGACTGGTGTGAAAAATTATGTGCGGAACAGGATCACGACTCTTAAAAGAAAGGGTGGTTTGTAGGGAGGCACAAACACCAACACTTTGCACATTATGCTTTTTTTGTAAGAAATAGAGCTAAAGTGTAGAAATATTTTGAGGATAGAATGAAACCGAATTAGAAGTGAAAAGTTGGAGTATAAGAAGGCTAATGAAGGAGAGGATAGTAAGATAGTTAATTTTCATTATTCAGTTTTTTTTGTTCAGTTACAATGAAGTTGGATGAAACGTCATGTTAAACTTTGTGATATTTCTGTCATAGAGGGATGGGAGAATGTAAAGATGATAAAACAACTGGGAAGAGTGATTAGGTGTGTTGGACATCGGCTGCTGGATGTAACGGATCGGTGAGTTGCTGTGTGCAGGCGAGAGGAGCTGAAAACTGAGACGTGAGTCGGACACTTTCTGCTTTCCGTAGTGACGCAGAGCCAGAAGCTTTGAAGCAGCGAACATGGACTGGTGTGAAAAATTATGTGCAGAACAGGATCATGACTCTTAAAAGAAAGGGTGGTATGTAGGGAGGCACAAACACTTCAACACTTTGCACATTATGCTCTTTTTGTAAGAAATGGAGCTAAATTAAAAGAAATTAGGATAGGGTGTAGAAATTAAAATTGAGACGCTCATGCGGTGATTGCATACTTTACCACAGCTGAAGTGGAATAAATGCATTATTTTCCAAATACAGATATTTCAGAGACATTTTCATACATTTATTGCTTAATACAGCGTCTGTTTGTACAAGAATAAAGTTCAACATAAGCCTAAATACCAATGAAGTGGGGTCTACATTGTATCAGTTTTATTTTGATAAGCATGACACAATATAACATTGCGACTACATGAAAAGCTTTCACTGTAATAAAAATAACAGTGGAACTGTGGTGACAGCATTAGTGGAACTGAAGGTGTGAGAATAAACACGTGATCGTTGCCATGCGGTGGATTCGGCCAAGCGTGGATCGTGCATGATCAGCGGCTGACTTGAGTTGACTTGCATGCCGGTTAGAACTTGTGTCCGACTTCAGACAGTGACGCCCCGTGACTGTGACGTATGGCTTCAGTCTCGTGAGAGCGATTGGAGAGCAGGACTCAGTCAGTGCAATTTCTCCAGAGCAACTCACGAGGTCTGATGACGACACAACTGATCCACGATTGGCCGAATCCACCGCATGGCAACGATCAACGATCTCAAACCTTCAGTTCCACTAATGCTCACAAATCGTTTTTTTATAACTGAAAGCTTTTCATGTAGTCGCAATGTTATATTGTGTCATGCTTATCAAAATAAAACTGATACAATGTAGACCCCACTTCATTGGTATTTAGGCTTATGTTGAACTTTATTCTTGTACAAACAGACGCTGTATTAAGCAATAAATGTATGAAAATGTCTCTGAAATATCTGTGTATTTGGAAAATAATGCATTTATTCCACTTCAGCTGTGGTAAAGTATGCAATCACAGCGCGAGCGTCACTACGGAATAGTGCTGTGTTGAAAAAATCGATTCACCAATTCTAAATCGATTTTCATATTAATTTCTAAAGATCGATCCGTAACTCAGAGGATCGATTTAATAACAGGCCTACATTTTCCCCATAAACACACTGAGACACGGCGACCGGCGGCGCTGCTAATGCGGTTTCTCTGAATCCACTTGTTGACAAGAAAGGAGGAATGAATCGTTCACATAGCGCGTTTTTTGCGCGTGCAAATTCGTTTTCCAGGCGCGCCTCTGTTCATGGTTGCATAGCAACGGCAGACGCAAAGGGAAAGCACGCGCTTGTTGAGAGGAGAAAGCGGTGCAAACTCGTGCAAACTGCGCTCTCCATGATGACGAGGAAGTATCATCAAATAATTAATTGATTTCTAGCCCTTGCCTTAGCTTTACTACTAGATATATTCATTGAGATGAGAAATAAAAAGCCGCCCTGTACAGCTATGATCAGCTGTTCGGCCGAGCTTTCCATGTTGTTACGGAAAGGCCGTAACAGGCTTGTTTTTGTCACATGACCTGTTGAGATGCATTGAAGTGCTTCTCACTGAATTTGCACGCGCATAAAACGCGATATGTGAACGGCCCCTAAAGTGGTATCGTGTGCGGTTCGTTGTATCTAGTTTAAAAGGCCTTTTTAAATATGAACGCAGTTTTGGATTAAATAAAAGGACAGTCAATTAAGTCAAATAAAACACGTTTTATCTCCTGTTTAGTTGGTAACACTACATTAAGACACCATTCATTAACATTAATGCCTTATCTAACATCAATACATTGAGTGAACAATACATTTTTACAACATTATTGTATGTGTGTGAATGTTATTTAATACAAACACTTGATTGTTCATGAACAGTTAAAACTTTTGATTTTAAAAATATAAGATCGGATCAGATCGGATCGAATCGAATCGAATAATGATAATCGATTCAAGATCTTGAGAATCGGAATCGAATCGATTCTTGAAATTTGAATCGATACCCAGCACTACTACGGAAAGCAGCGACTTTAAGTTTCAGTTTTCAGCTCCTCTCGCCTGCACGCGGCAACTCACCGATCCGTTACATCCAGCAGCCGATGTCCAACACACCTAATATAAAGGATGAAAAGAGGGAGGAGTGAAGGTAAAGAGAATAAAAAGGGTAGGAGTGAAGGTAAAGAGGATGGAAAGAGGGAGGAGTGAAGGTAAAGAGGATGGAAAGAGGGAGGAGTGAAGGTAAAGAGAATAAAAAGGGTAGGAGTGAAGGTAAAGAGGATGGAAAGAGGGAGGAGTGAAGGTAAAGAGGATGGAAAGAGGGAGGAGTGAAGGTAAAGAGGATGGAAAGAGGGAGGAGTGAAGGTAAAGAGGATGGAAAGAGGGAGGAGTGAAGGTAAAGAGGATGGAAAGAGGGAGGAGTGAAGGTAAAGAGGATGGAAAGAGGGAGGAGTGAATGTAAAGAGGATGGAAAGAGGGAGGAGTGAAGGTAAATAGGATGGAAAGAGGGAGGAGTGAAGGTAAAGATGATGGAAAGAGGGAGGAGTGAAGGTAAAGAGGATGGAAAGAGGGAGAAGTGAAGGTAAAGAGGATGGAAAGAGGGAGGAGTGAAGGTAAATAGGATGGAAAGAGGGAGGAGTGAATGTAAAGAGGATGGAAAGAGGGAGGAGTGAAGGTAAATAGGATGGAAAGAGGGAGGAGTGAAGGTAAATAGGATGGAAAGAGGGAGGAGTGAAGGTAAATAGGATGGAAAGAGGGAGGAGTGAAGGTAAAGAGGATGGAAAGAGGGAGGAGTGAAGGTAAAGAGGATGGAAAGAGGGAGGAGTGAAGGTAAAGAGGATGGAAAGAGGGAGAAGTGAAGGTAAAGAGGATGGAAAGAGGGAGGAGTGAAGGTAAATAGGATGGAAAGAGGGAGGAGTGAAGGTAAAGAGGATGGAAAGAGGGATGAGTGAAGGTAAAGAGGATGGAAAGAGGGAGGAGTGAAGGTAAATAGGATGGAAAGAGGGAGGAGTGAAGGTAAAGAGGATGGAAAGAGGGAGGAGTGAAGGTAAAGAGGATGGAAAGAGGGAGGAGTGAATGTAAAGAGGATGGAAAGAGGGAGGAGTGAAGGTAAATAGGATGGAAAGAGGGAGGAGTGAAGGTAAAGATGATGGAAAGAGGGAGGAGTGAAGGTAAAGAGGATGGAAAGAGGGAGGAGTGAAGGTAAAGAGGATGGAAAGAGGGAGGAGTGAAGGTAAAGAGGATGGAAAGAGGGAGGAGTGAAGGTAAAGAGGATGGAAAGAGGGAGGAGTGAAGGTAAAGAGGATGGAAAGAGGGAGAAGTGAAGGTAAAGAGGATGGAAAGAGGGAGGAGTGAAGGTAAAGAGGATGGAAAGAGGGAGGAGTGAAGGTAAAGATGATGGAAAGAGGGAGGAGTGAAGGTAAAGAGGATGGAAAGAGGGAGGAGTGAAGGTAAATAGGATGGAAAGAGGGAGGAGTGAAGGTAAATAGGATGGAAAGAGGGAGGAGTGAAGGTAAAGAGGATGGAAAGAGGGAGGAGTGAAGGTAAAGAGGATGGAAAGAGGGAGGAGTGAAGGTAAAGAGGATGGAAAGAGGGAGGAGTGAAGGTAAAGAGGATGGAAAGAGGGAGGAGTGAAGGTAAAGAGGATGGAAAGAGGGAGGAGTGAAGGTAAAGAGGATGGAAAGAGGGAGGAGTGAAGGTAAAGAGGATGGAAAGGGGGAGGAGTGAAGGTAAAGAGGATGGAAAGAGGGAGGAGTGAATGTAAAGAAGGAAGTAGAGAGATTTTGAAGGGTGGATGAAGTATGGAGGATAGTTGGGCACTGAGAATCATTCCCACCAAGTTAATTGATTTTTCATTGTTGTTCTTTTTTTATCTTTTAGAATTTCTGTTATTAACTGCAATGTGCACTTTCAACACAATGTGTTCAAGATTGTTAATATTAAAGAGTCGTTTAATTGGAGTGTGTGTCTCTCAAGTCCCCAAAGAGTCATTTAATCGGAGTGTGTGTGCATCGCTAGAGTCCCCAAAGAGTCATTTAATCGGAGTGTGTGTGTGTGTGTGTCTCTCAAGTCCCTAAAGAGTCATTTAATCGGAGTGTGTATCACTAGAGTCCCCGAAGAGTCATTTAATCGGAGTGTGTGTGTGTGTCTCTCAAGTCCCTAAAGAGTCATTTAATCGGAGTGTGTGTGTGTCTCTCGAGTCCCCAAAGAGTCATTTAATCGGAGTATGCGTGTATCACTAGAGTCCCCAAAGAGTCATTTAATCAGTGTGTGTGTGTGTGTCTCGAGTCCCCAAAGAGTCATTTAATCGGAGTGTGTATCACTAGAGTCCCCGAAGAGTCATTTAATCGGAGTGTGTGTGTGTCTCTCGAGTCCCCAAAGAGTCATTTAATCAGTGTGTGTGTGTGTGTGTCTCTCGAGTCCCCAAAGAGTCATTTAATCGGAGTGTGTGTGTATCACTAGAGTCCCCAAAGAGTCATTTAATCAGTGTGTGTGTGTGTCTCTCAAGTCTCCAAAGAGTCATTTAATCGGAGTGTGTGTGAGTTTTTATTTTTTGACAATTAGTACACTTTACAGAAGAACATGCATAATGTCTTAAAGCCCCAGTGTGTAGCCAAAGATGACTCTGGTGAGAAACTCCTTAAGATGTTTTTGTGATGATTAGTTTGCAGTCGATGCTAAATTAACTAGAGGATGCAGGCTGTGGTCAGTGAAGTGTTCTCTGCTATGAAGTGAAGTCAGCTTTATTTCTATAGCGCATTACACAATACAGATCGTTTTAAAGCAGTTTCACACACATAAAATAACTTGCAAATTTCAACAATTACTTATGTAGAGCTGTTTTACAGTTGAAATTGAAGACAATAGTGTCATTATTCAGCTTAATTATGTTCATATTTTGCTTCTGATAGTCAAGTCAAATCAATAATATTTCTGAATGTTAATTGTTCTTCCCCGACTGAGCAGCCAAAGGCACTTGATCTCAAGCTACAAATCAGACAAAACATGTAGGCTACCCATTTACAGTGATCTTGAAGAAATGGAAAAAAAAAAAACATGTTTACTCTTACACTTGTATCTCTGCACTAGCTTGATTTCAGTGTCCAGTATTTGAACTTTGATTTGTAATATTCTACTTCTGTGACTTCTTAGGATAAATAATATATAACCTCGCAACAATGTCCTGAAAGTATACCTTAACCAGAGTCTGTGTATCACCATGGTCCTCAAAGTATGACTTCATCAGAGTTTGTGTTTAATGTCCCCAAAATGGACATAAAAAATACTGTCCCCAAAGTGAAGGCAAAATGTCAGGTCTTTAAGGAAGGCTTTTATTGATAAAATCAAGTGATAAATGTGATGACAGCTTCTCCAGAAGTGCAGTCATATCTTTCTTTTGTCTCTAGACCCTTCAGAAAGGGGTGTCGCTAAAGGTAGGGTTCCCAGTCATACGTCCTCACATTTTGGTTAAGTAGGTATGTGTGTGTGTGTGTGTGTGTGTGTGTGTGTGCGTGCGTGCGTGCGTGCGTGCGTGCGTGCGTGCGTGCGTGCGTGCGTGCGTGCGTGCGTGCGTGCGTGCGTGCGTGCGTGCGTGCGTGCGTGCGTGCGTGCGTGCGTGCGTGCGTGCGTGTGTGCGTGTGTGTGTGTGTGTGTGTGTGCGCGCGCGCGCTGGTGTCTGGATCTTCAGACTTGATCAGCAGGAATCATAATGAGCATCTGGCTCCTGTAAAGCTGGTCTGCACTGAGATCATATTGCCTTTACACATTAATTTTCAGGAAGAGAAGCGCACGACAGAACTCTAGAGTTACAGCGGCTGGTCTCAGAATCTCCACACATCGTCAAGATGTTTGTCCTGCTTTATTCTGGATTCAGTGTCAAAATGACCCGAAAGATGGAAAACATTGACTGACCTCATTCTGATCTGACCAGCCACCTGATTGGTCATTCAACTAGCCAATCAGAATTCATGTCTCTGTTTCTGATTGGCAGATTTAATATCACAGAGTAGAGGAACAGAGTCACCTGACACTAAACACACGTACAGCTGATCTGTGCTGTTATTTTAGATGGAAGCTTGTTTCCGCCATGGTATAAAACATTTTTTGTAAAAGATAATTGTGCAAATTTTCTCGAAAATGTAAGATATAAACGTACAATTCTGAAAAAAATTTTTTTCTTTGTCATTCCACGACAGAAACACTGCGTTTTAAAAAAATTTATTGAATAAATTCTCAGAATGTCACTGGAAAACTGAAAACATATTCATGAGTTCATGTGGAGTCAGTCTGAGCCTGTGAGTTTTGGGCTTTTTGCAAACCCAACAGATATGATGATGTTCTCCTGATAATGTGAAGTGCTTCATTGCAGTAAAATGTGTGCAGTTGTGCATCGGTCGGCAGTGATGATGGGAATCTGGACGCTGCTGGTCTGACAGATGGAAAAGCTTACAGGAATGATAATGGTGAGGTCATGTGACCTCTGAGTTTTCCCGCTTCACAGACCAGAGAATTATCTTCCACAAGCGGACCATCACAGTGTTCGGAGGTGAACATCGGGCACTGAAGGCAGGAGATGATGGATCATGAGATGTGATGGTCTGAAGCCAGCAGTGCTGAGCAGTCTCGGAACATCACAGGAATATATGCATACATTAGTGATCGGTTCATATGGAGGAATGTAATCTTCACCCACTGACTTCCTGAAACTGGTTTTATGTTTCTCTTCGTCTCTCTCATATGTCCCGTAGCGTTGTCTGCAGGTGTTCGTCTGTCAAACGCACAGACTTCTGGGTAAAACTGCCATAAATCATGATAATGTGTATTATTACAAGGCTCGGCTGGATGTACATTATCCCTTGCTTAAAAAAGGGAAGTTTTTTTACCAAATTTATCACAAATTATTACCAAATAGAGAATAAAGTCAGCTTTTGTGGTGAATTGGGGAACAATATCATGTTTGTTCCCATGTCGTCACTGATGACTGTAAATATGTAAAGGTAACAAACCTGCACAGTAATCAATATTTATATGTACATTTAATAATTTAGCAGAGTCTTTTATTCAAAGTGACAGGTGAGGAGAACAATAGAAGCAATCAAACTAACAATAGGACAACAATCGGAAGTGCCGTGATGAGTCTCACTTAGTCCAGCACAGTACACGGAGCAAGGTTTTTTTTATAAACATATATAGATATAGAATGTTAGTATTAATGGATCAAGTGTTGATAAAAAAAGATGCGTCTTCATCTTGAATATGGTCTCGGGTTGAGTTCAGCGGGGAACCGTCCAGGTAAAGGTCTGTGAAAGTGATTGTGTGTCTCTGTGGGATGATTCACCATAAGAGACTGTTTACTTGCAGAACACAAGCTTCTGGAGACACATCGGGCTGAAGTAGTGAGTTTAGGTATAGTGCAGAGCCAGTGGTTTTTATGCAGGAAAACATCAGTGCCTTGAATCTGGTGCGAGCAGCTGTTTTGAACCAGTGCAAGTTTATGAGGAGAGGAGTGACTCTTCGGCTCGATAAACACACTCTTGCAGCAGCATCTGGATCAGTTGCAGAGATTTGACAGATGCTGGAGTTATGCATGACGAACCTACAGCTGAATGGAGAAGTTGTGGTGTAGTGTTGGGTTGGCCGAGGCCATAAACAGTTCCGTCTTCACAAGCTTGAGTTGAAGGTGGTGGTCCTTCATCCAGTAGTGAATGTCTGTCAGGTTGAGATGCGAGCAGCTCCTGTCGGATCCTTCGGCTGGAATGAGAGGTAGAGTTGTGTGTTGTCAGTGTAGCAGTGATGGGAAAACCATGTTTCTGAATGACAGATCCTAGTGATGACATGTAGATGGAGAAGAGAAGCGGTCCCAGCACTGAGCCCTGAGGCACTCCAGTAGCTAGATGATAACAGTGACGGGATAAACCATGTTTCTGAATGACAGATAGTGATGACATGTAGATGGAGAAGAAAATCGGTCCCAGCACTGAGCCCTGGGGCACTCCAGTAGCTACATGATAACAGTGATGGGATAAACCTTGTTTCTGAATGACAGATAGTGATGACATGTAGATGGAGAAGAGAAG
The DNA here is from genome assembly GCF_949152265.1 of Phoxinus phoxinus. Taxonomy (NCBI): domain Eukaryota; kingdom Metazoa; phylum Chordata; class Actinopteri; order Cypriniformes; family Leuciscidae; genus Phoxinus; species Phoxinus phoxinus. Next base: position 34,935,103 of record NC_136889.1, read on the forward strand.
CGGTCCCAGCACTGAGCCCTGAGGCACTCCAGTAGCTAGATGATAACAATGATGGGAAAAAAACATGTTTCTGAATGACAGATCTAGTGATGACATGTAGATGGAGAAGAGAAGCGGTCTCAGCACTGAGCCCTGAGGCACTCCAGTAGCTAGATCATAACAGTGATGGGAAAAACAATGTTTCTGAATGACAGATTCTAGTTATGACATGTAGATGGAGAAGAGAAGAGGTCCCAGCACTGAGCCCTGAGGCACTCCAGTAGCTAGATCATAACAGTGATGGGGAAAAACATGTTTCTGAATGACAGATCTAGTGATGACATGTACATGGAGAAGAGAAGCGGTCCCAGCACTGAGCCCTGATGCACTCCAGTAGCTAGATCATAACAGTGATGGGAAAAACAATGTTTCTGAATGACAGATTCTAGTGATGACATGTACATGGAGAAGAGAAGCGGTCCCAGCACTGAGCCCTGATGCACTCCAGTAGCTAGATCATAACAGTGATGGGAAAAAACATGTTTCTGAATGACAGATCTAGTGATGACATGTAGATGGAGAAGAGAAGCGGTCTCAGCACTGAGCCCTGAGGCACTCCAGTAGCTAGATGATAACAGTGATGGGAAAAACCATGTTTCTGAATGACAGATCTAGTGATGACATGTAGATGGAGAAGAGAAGCGGTCCCAGCACTGAGACCTGAGGCACTCCAGTAGCTAGATGATAACAGTGACGGGATAAACCATATTTCTGAATGACAGATAGTGATGACATGTAGATGGAGAAGAGAATCGGTCCCAGCACTGAGCCCTGGGGCACTCCAGTAGCTACATGATAACAGTGATGGGATAAACCTTGTTTCTGAATGACAGATAGTGATGACATGTAGATGGAGAAGAGAAGCGGTCCCAGCACTGAGCCCTGAGGCACTCCAGTAGCTAGATCATAACAGTGATGGGAAAAACAATGTTTCTGAATGACAGATAGTGATGACATGTAGATGGAGAAGAGAAGAGGTCCCAGCACTGAGCCCTGAGGCACTCCAGTAGCTAGATGATAACAGTGATGGGAAAAACCATGTTGCTGAATGACAGATAGTGATGACATGTAGATGGAGAAGAGAAGCGGTCCCAGCACTGAGCCCTGAGGCACTCCAATAGCTAGATCATAACAGTGATGGGAAAAACAATGTTTCTGAAAGACAGATAGTGATGACATGTAGATGGAGAAGAGAAGAGGTCCCAGCACTGAGCCCTGAGGCACTCCAGTAGCTAGATGATAACAGTGATGGGAAAAACAATGTTTCTGAATGACAGATCTAGTGATGACATGTAGATGGAGAAAAGAAGCGGTCCCAGCACTGAGCCCTGAGGCACTCCAGTAGCTAGATGATAACAGTGATGGGAAAAACAATGTTTCTGAATGACAGATCTAGTGATGACATGTAGATGGAGAAGAGAAGCGGTCCCAGCACTGAGCCCTGAGGCACTCCAGTAGCTAGATGATAACAGTGATGGGAAAAACAATGTATCTGAATGACAGATCTAGTGATGACATGTAGATGGAGAAGAGAAGCGGTCCCATCACTGAGCCCTGAGGCACTCCAGTAGCTAGATGATAACATTGATGGGATAAACCAAGTTTCTGAATGACAGATCTAGTGATGACATGTAGATGGAGAAGACGTCCCAGCACTGAGCCCTGAGGCACTCCAATAGCTAGATGATTACAGTGATGGGAAAAATAATGTTTCTGAATGACAGATAGTGATGACATGTAGATGGAGAAGAGAAGCAGTCCCAGCACTGAGCCCTGAGGCACTCCAATAGCTAGATGATAACAGTGATGGGATAAACTATAATTCTGAATGACAGATTCTAGTGATGATATGTAGATGGAGAAGAGAAGCGGTATCAGCACTGAGCCCTGAGGCACTCCAATAGCTAGATGATAACAGTGATGGGAAAAACCATGTGTCTGAATGACAGATCTAGTGATGACATGTAGATGGAGAAGAGAAAGCGGTCTCAGCACTGAGCTCTGAGGCACTCCAGTAGCTAGATGATAACAGTGATGGGATAAATCATGTTTCTGAATGACAGATTCTAGTTATGACATGTAGATGGAGAAGAGAAGAGGTCCCAGCACTGAGCCCTGAGGCACTCCAATAGCTAGATGATAACAGTAATGGGAAAAACAATGTTTCTGAATGACAGATCTAGTGATGACATGTAGATGGAGAAGAGAAGTGGTATCAGCACTGAGCCCTGAGGCACTCCAATAGCTAGATGATAACAGTGATGGGAAAAACCATGTTTCTGAATGACAGATTCTAGTGATGACATGTAGATGGAGAAGAGAAGAGGTCCCAGCACTGAGCCCTGAGGCACTCCAATAGCTAGATGATAACAGTGATGGGAAAAACAATGTTTCTGAATGACAGATCTAGTGATGACATGTAGATGGAAAAGAGAAGCGGTCCCAGCACTGAGACCCGAGGCACTCCAGTAGCTAGATGATAACAGTGATGGGAAAAACCATGTTTCTGAATGACAGATCTAGTGATGACATGTAGATGGAGAAGAGAAGCGGTCACAGCACTGAGACCTGAGGCACTCCAGTAGCTAGATGATAACAGTGATGGGAAAAACAATGTTTCTGAATGACAGATCTAGTGATGACATGTAGATGGAGAAGAGAAGCGGTCCCAGCACTGAGCCCTGAGGCACTCCAATAGCTAGATGATAACAGTGATGGGAAAAACAATGTTTCTGAATGACAGATCTAGTGATGACATGTAGATGGAGAAGAGAAGCGGTCCCAGCACTGAGACCTGAGGCACTCCAGTAGCTAGATGATAACAGTGATGGGAAAAACCATGTTTCTGAATGACAGATCTAGTGATGACATGTAGATGGAGAAGAGAAGCCGTCCCAGCCCTGAGCCCTGAGGCACTCCAGTAGCTAGATGATAGCAGTGATGGGATAAACCAGTTGCTAGATGATAACAGTGATGGGAAAAACCATGTTTCTGAATGACAGATCTAGTGATGACATGTAGATGAAGAAGAGAAGCGGTCCCAGCACTGAGCCCTGAGGCACTCCAATAGCTAGATGTTGGGTCTTAAGACATCTCAACCCTCTACGATACCCTGAAGTACCTGCTGAGAGGGAAGACCTGAAACACTGGAGCACCCTAATGCTGGTGAAATCATGGAAATGCATGTTTTGAGTTTAGAACAGATCAATGGGGATTTAATGCTCAATTGTTAAGCTGTAAAGAATAGTTTTTCAGGTTTCTGAAATTATCCTTTGTCTATAAAAGCAAAGAATTCTTTAAACAAATTAAAGGCTGCCCTACCGGCCACATCTGTGTTCTGTTTTTTGTTTTTTTTATATACATTTTTTTTTTTTTTTAAAGTTGGTAATTTGTGACATATTTGAGCTTCTGGAACAAGAACAAATGCAGGGCGGGGCTTGATTGTGTCTGTGGGGAATTGATTGGATTGGTGTGGTTTGCTATTGGTGGATCTCATGTGAGTGACAGGTTGCCCCGCCCTCGTCATCAGAGAAGAGATGCTGCAAGAGGAAGCTATTCTAATTCAAGATTATTACTACAAATACTGATGTGCACTGATCAATAATTTATCGTAAACACTGCAGTATTGAATTTAAAAAGTCCACTTTGATTTAGTTAGTCTAGCCAAAAATGTAAATAGCCTACTAATCGTTCACTCACTCATGCCATACAAGATGTTTATGACTTTTCTTTCTTTGTAATACTGCAATATTCCTTTTAAAAGTAAGAATGATAAATGATGGCTTTATAATTAATTATAAACTAAGTATATTTTCACTGTAAGCTGGTCAAGTGATCATGGACTGTTATAGTTTAGCAGCTTTAATAGATTTATGGTCAGGAGAGGGTTCACAATATCTCTGTCCATTATTGTTTGTTTAAATATAAACCTTGGATGACCTGCGAGTAACGGCAACATTATCAGTCTGTGTTCATAGATTAGCTACTGTCACAGTTTGCTTAACCTCTGACTGGCGCTCGGCAGGAGGCAAAGGTTGAAAACACAGTCCTGTCGTTACCCAGATTACCTCACGATTCGTCAGGCACACCAGGGAGGAACCACGAGCGACACACACACACACACACACCACGATACTGACGGCCTTCATAGCGCGCGCTTTATTGTTAAACCGAAGCAAAGGGTTTTTTGTGCGTGAGAGCATCAGTAGACTGTCACTGCATTATCTATAGCACTGGCACATTCACGCTCTCATTCTGTGAACTGAGGAGAGATGCACGGCTCACATCTCGTCTGGAGTCTGGAGGAGAAGGCGATCTCTATCCTGTGCTCTCCTTTTGCGTTCATATCTTCACTCAAGTCCAGCTCCACTACTGTGTGTGTGTGTGTGTGTGTGTGTGTGTGTGTGTGTGTGTGTGTGTGTGTGTGTGTGTGTGTGTGTGTGTGTGTGTGTGTGTGTGTGTGTGTGTGTGTGTGTGTGTGTGAAGCTCCACCTTCTGCTCAGATCGTCCTTGAGGTTTGTGCTTAAAGAGAGGAATGACCAGCAATGTTGTAAAAAAACTCCAAAATAGAGCCTAATCTGCTTAACGTGTGGAAGTGGGTTTGACTGTGACTGTTGCTGTTGTTATGGGACGACATCTGGATAAAATTCACTTATAAGAATATGTTTGAGTTGAAAAAAAAGAAAAAAAAACACTGGCCCAACATTGTTCTTGACCTCACACTCTCTTCCTCTTATAATGCAGTCTAACCAAGTCTAGAACTCAATGTGTCATGACTCGATTTTAAGGAAAAACGTCTCATGTGTTATGCGTTTTTAAAGCCATACAAGCCACTTCATTTATAATATTGAATAAAAAATTAGTTTAAAAAAATTAATTAGTTAAAAGTAAAACTAAATTCATAAAATAATGAACCCGTGATGGGAACCGCTACATGAAAAGCGCCAGATGGCGGGATTTCTATCAAATGAATAAGATTATGAATCAGAGCGATGTAGTGAAGATGATGATGATGCTCTTGTTGCTTATAAACCCACTGAACCTTTATTGAGGAGTAGATGCCTTCAGGAGGTCAGAGTCGCTGCAAGCGTCTTCTGTTAGACAATACCGGGCAATTTTAGCGATCTATAATAAAAAAATAATAATAATAAAGCTTCTCGCACTGTGTTAAATGAATGAAATATATTGGAGAGATTGGGTCTAATTGTCATACTTTTACTACAGTCAATATATTCCTCATAATCGTCGCATAACACACGTGACTGTTTATGGAGGAAGATTAAAGCACATTAAAATAATAAACAACACAATAACATGAACTGTATGATATTGTTTATTGGCTCACTGTGCATATTTTGCACGTTGTGTATAATCTGTTAACTGTTGATTTGTATCAGTGTAAATTGTGTTTATCGGTGGATGTTGAATATCTTACGGCATCGTTGCAGTTTTTATTCCTTGTGAATTTGTGTCTATGTCACAATAAAGAGAATTCAACTGAATTTCATTTATACAGAACTATTATCATTAATGGACTGATTTTGCAACACCAATTGAATTTTTTTAATTGGCTAGGCTACTCATATTTAATAATGGTCACATCACATTATTAATAATGCATGTTTCCATTTTGTGCTCTTTGAGAGAAACGTTAATGGAAAAGCTAATTATTTTATTATTTTAACAATTTATTTAGTTTTTTTTTTTTTACATTATAAAGTAGCCTAAACTCTTTTTTTTACAATTGACATTTCTGTTTAGGCTACATAAATATGGAAAGAGAACACATTTCGACTGGAATAATGTGTTGATTATATTTCTAAAGTGTATTATAACAAGAACATCTCTGTTTAATATCGACATTATCTCGAATTGAGTTCAGCGCATTTCAAACCAAATGTGTTTTTGGAAGAAATAAAACATTAATTTCGCCATAACTGCTGGAGGCTAATGATCTTCATGGCTCTTCATAAGGGGTCATTTGAGTAGCATATCTTATCAGTCATGAGTAATGTTAAATAATCCACATTCGAAATATTTGATAAAGGGATTTCTGTTTGTTAAATCATTAGTCGTAAAAACAAAATCATAGCTATGCATTGAAGACAAGCACTTGTTTTGTTTAGGATTATTTCTCTTTTGCATATTTTCAGTTGTTATTTTCACACTAGCTTCAAAATGTATTTTTAGTATAGCCTACTATAAACATCATCTGTGAACACACAGGCTCCAGAAAGCTTGTGATCAACTTTATAAGTCCCGTCGTTATCAGTTCAACGAGTCGGTGTATCTTTTATTTCGAATATGTACAAATATCATTTCGCCTCCGCTGTGTAGTTGTGTTTGAAGAGCGCATGTGCGCGCTAAAGCTTTGGATTGAATCTGGCAAAATAACTATAGTCCTCAGATGCCATGTTATAGCAGTAATTCAATCTCAAACGTGTTCATCTGAGGGACATCAGACATTAACCAGCATGGTTGAACAAAAGGTTTGCTAGAATACGGTTTACGACTCGTTTATTCATTCCACGATGCAGATCGGATCGTATAGTCGCCTAAACTTCTCCAGAGTTGTTCGGGAAACCCCAGATGAACCGACGGACTCAGAGCCAGGAGAAGATAACCATAATTAGAAGTGACTTCTAGAGCCAGTGATCCATGCAGGTTATTAGTGTTGTCACGAAATGTTGCAGATGCTCCTGCGCATGCGCACTGCTCCACTGCACCCGTCTGCCAGGTCACGTTATGGCGTGTCCAGATTTTACTACTAAATTAAACCTGTACAATGCAATGAGTTTAGTGCATTTCCATATAGTTCCGAATCTGCGATTACACTCAATCAGTTTCTTAAGGCTTTCCACGGCCTGAGTATAGTGTTAGGCTATATAGTATTATAGTGTTGTTTAAAATTCACCAAAGATACTTTCAAATATACGTTTATGATGAATTATTGCTGAACTGTTGAATAGTTTAGGCTATATTACATTTGGATATAACCCAGTACAGTATAAAGGCCTAATAACAAGATGTGGGTGTTTGTACAAGTGATTTCGTATTATAGATATTACATTTAAATGGAGAGTTTTAAAGCTTGATCTCCAAGTTTATATTGAGCAAGTTTATGCAAATCACAGCATATGAACACACACTGACTTACACCGGTGCAGTGTTGTTATGTGATGGTGTTGTTCGGCCCAATAACTTTATGGTGTGACAAGGTTTCCAAAAGCAATGAGTAATCTAGATCTGTTTATTAAGCAGAAGAGGATCTGTGCCGAACTAAAGCAGAATATTCAATATCTCCAAAAGTAGAAGTAAGTTTAGACTTGTGTGACAATAACCCGATACTGCCGATCATCTCCACTGGCCCGCCCACACCAATGACAATATCTATGATTAAGATATCGTTATAAAGATCGTTATAAATATAAAAGAATATCATATTCTAATATTCATATCAGAACCGCGACGATAACAGTCATTATAACGGGATTATAAATCATTATATGATGATTATGTGTTGTACACACTTAGAATATGCTAGAATGTGAGAAGTTCAAGCTGACCCACATATTAAAGTATCAATATTTAGGCCTATACATACATTATTAAATATTATAAATGGTGATGCCTTTAAAAACGGAGCAACCCAATGCATTCCCACTCTGAAGTCGACCATGGCAAAAACGTCATCATGGAAAGATTAAACGGCAAAATATCAATTGGATGATATAGGCTATTATGATTATATTATATAAAATAGCCAAACAGTTTGTTTTTATGTGTTTTTTGTGTAACTTTATATAATTAAAGAGCTACTCATTTTATTATTAAGCCTGTTTAATTTAATAAATGGCCTATTTGTATTAATTGTTAAAATGTTCTTAAACAAATTTCTTAAAATTATTAAACGCCTAAATTCATTCAATCATTATATTACCATTTATCTAAAATTCTGAATTATTCTAAAATGTATTTGAAGGATTGCCAGACAAAACACAAACATATGCGCTTTTGACTGAAATCACGGCCTGAGTAAACTGATAATATTTTTAATACAATCATAACCCTTGTGGAAACCTTTTTGCACAATTTTGGCATATTGTTCGAATATGTTCATACACTCAAAAAAATATTTTAAGCCTTATTTTTTTTCATATTTAGGCTATGCAATTTAATTAATAGCCTACATAAAATTTAATTTAATAATTCTTACGTATTTTAATTGAATAATTGATTTGTTCAATTACCCAATTCAAATAGGCTACATAAAGATTTTTCGATTCAATTTGTTTTTCAATTTTGGTTTGTTTTTACTATTAATTAAATTAAATTGCTTAAATCTTTAATATATATATATATATTAGTGCATTTTTAGGAAATGTTCACTGAGACTAAATATAATATTTTGTGTTCCACAGAAAAAGGGTTTAATGATTATTGTAATAACGTCGGTCTGTAAAACGAGAACAATTCTAAATGCTATGGAAATTGTTGTTGTTTAAATTTTAAGTTTTAAACAAAAATGTAACAAAAATCTACATATCAAAACATGTATTTCTATTCCGCGACAGATTTAGCATTTATTATTAGTGAATACTCGTTTGAGATTGTAACCCTGTCTTGCGCTGTTTTATTGTTTGATTCATGTAGGCTACGTAATTAACAAACATATTCATAATGAATAATTAATGACTGAGTGTGTGGTATTCTATCACATTTCTGTGGATATAGTAAAACAAATCTGCACAAAAAGGCGAAAGCAATAGTGAACATATAATGTAACTGTTGTTTTATAGAATACAATCACAAGAATCATAATAATTATGGCCATGCAGACTTGGTATTTTTTTAATGATGTCCGACCATGTAATTAACACTAAAATTAGAAATTCTATTTGAATTTGAGGTATTTATTTATTTAGCAGTAAACAAATATTACAGCTAGAGGAACATGTTTTAAATGTTTTATTGTTGAACCACCACACATAAGCCAAAAATGCACGATATAAAGAAAATCTTAAAATGATTATTATAGTGATTAAATGCAATGTGTTTTATTAAATTAAATAAACTCATATTATGCTCATATTATACATTGTCAATTTTAAAATAGAGAGAGCTCTGTTAAAATCCAAGAACAAACATTTATTGTTTATTAATTTAGTACAAATTCTTCATTTCTTAATACAAAAGCGTTTTTGTTCTTTCAGCGATAAATGAAGAATCTCCTTTTTAAAAAGTGCAAAACTTTAAAGCAACAGCGGATGGAGTGATGATGTCACTGACTGACCTGACTCACACCTGAGCATCAGAACTGTTACATTGCGTCTGTTTTCAGGAAACTAACAACATAAATAACTTAACATAGTATTACAATAACTTTCGTAAATTAATCCGAGCCTCAGACCAATGAACACCATAAAGTGCTTTAGTTGTTGCATAGTAATTTCAGCCTGATCTCAGGAAATGCGTCTAGCCTATATTACGCGTTTTTATCGTGCAGATTCATTTACGCGGAGTTTCTGCGTGCATATGTACGCACTTTATGGCGTGTAATACTGTGCGTATCATGTGTACGCAAAAACTAATTTTCGCGTATAAATTGCACGATAAACAACGCGCGCTATAGAGACACATTTCATGAAATCAGGTTAGAATTATTATTAGAATGATGTAATTATGAATTATAGGCTATTTGTTAATACAAAGTGGATTCTTGTGTTTTTAGCCTAGGCTATACGTTTATCTATTTATGCCTAATATATATTTTTAGATGTTAATTCGCTTGTTTACGCTTGAAAATAATTTACATTCACCTTATGTTTACATTAGCTATAAGATTTATATGTAAATGTAATATTTAACTGAGTGCAGTGGTCCGAGGTTCTCCTTAATCTACAGAAGTTTCATCAAAGGACGGGTAAAGTAGGCTACACATAGAAGAGATGCTAATCCCTAAGTGTGTGTAGATAAACACTGATCATATGTTTGACATGCACGCATGCCTCGGTGAGCTCCACATAATCATACATCCCATATTCCATATTCCATCAGACTGTCTCTGGACCTGAGAACACACACATAAACGAAAGCCTGTCTCGGATTGCACTCACTCATCCACACACACACAGGCCATGGCTTCAGTAGGACAGCAGATTAATGGATCATGGATGGACACAAGGACATCAAATACATCTAAGAAATAAAATATAAATTAACTCGACTTCGAACACTATAGCGTTATAAATAATCGCATTATTTTGGCTATTTTTCCACCAAACAAGTAAGAAAGCACGCGCTGTCCAAGCACATAATGAAACAGGTCAACAATGATCGTGAAATCGCATGGAAGCGTTCAGTCTGAAGCTTGTTTTTATCTCACACTCATGACTTTGCCCTCGCAATTACGAGTTTATAATGGCGAAAAACAACTCAGAATTGTGATATACAGTGTTAAAAAATAAAGGTTCTTGAATTACATAGACGCCACGAAGAACCTTTAACATCCATTTCCATTCCACAAAGGTTCTTTACACTCTAAAAATGCTGGGTTGTTTCAACCCAATTTTGGGTCAAATATGGAAAAACCCAGCCGCTGGGTTACATTTTTTAATTACATTTTTAACCCAACGTTTGGGGTTTGTCCATATTTGACCCAAAATTGTGTTGAAACAACCCAGCATTGTTTAGAGTGTAGGTTATTTAAATGCTTCACACTAAGATGTTTCTTTAAGAACTGTTCACTGAACGCTTTTATGAGGAACCCAAAACGGTTATTCTGTTCACTCTAAAACATACTGGGTTGTTTTGACAACTTTGGGTCAAATATGGACAAGCTCAGCCGTTGGGTTACATTTTATAATTACATTTTTAACCCCAACATTTGGGTTTAACCATATTTGACCCAAAATTGAGTTAAAACAACCCAGCATTTTTTTCTACGCTGTGAAAACTGCCTTTTGGAACCTTTATGTTTAAGAGTGTTGGGCTTAAACGCGCAATTGCAAGAAATAAAGTCAGAATTGTGCGCTAAAGAGTCGCAGTAACCCGTTTCGGTTATTCACCGGCGGAAACCAGCTTCGTGATTATGATTTCAGCGCGTTCCACGAAACCCCTTAAAACGACTCCGGGGAAACTCTGTCCAGGCGGGACGAGACTCCGGGAGAGAAGGAAGAGAGAGATGTCCTGAGGGAGTCTGCGAGCACAGTCTGCTGAGAGCTGAAGGAGTTCTGCTGGAGACCCGGAGGGGGGTGCAGG